>NC_090377.1:20448881-20456381 GCF_036365525.1 Heterodontus francisci | reverse complement strand
ACAGCAGAGAGAGAGAGATAGAAAAAACAGCAGAGAGAGAGAGAGGGAGAAACAGGAGAGAGAGAGAAACAGGAGAGAGAGAGAGAGAGAGAAACAGGAGAGAGAGAGAGAGAGACAGGAGAGAGAGAGAGAGAAACAAGAGAGAGAGAGAGAGAGAGAGAGAGAGAGAGAACAGGTGAGAGAGAGAGAGAGGAGAGAGACAGGAGGCAGAGCAAGAGAGAGAGAGAGGAGAGAGACAGGAGAGAGAGAGAGAGAGAGGAGAGAGACAGGAGAGACAGAGGAGAGAGAGAGAGAGACAGGAGAAAGAGAGAGAGAGAGAGAGAAACAGGTGAGAGAGACAGGAGAGAGAGAGACAGGAGAGAGCGTGAAGTGCGAGACAGTAGAGAGTGAGAGACAGGAGAGACAGGGAGAGAGAGAGAGGGACAGGAGAGAAATGGAAATAGAGAGAGAGAGACAGTGAGAGAGAGAGAGAGAAACAGGAGAGAGAGAGGGAGAGAAAGAGGAGAGAGAGAGAGAGAGAGAGAGAGAGAGAGAGAGAGAGAGAGAGAGAGAAACAGGAGAGTGAGAGAGAGAGAAACAGAGAGCTTTTCGTTGTGCAGCTTTTCCAGGAGCACAGGCATTGCGAGCGAGGAGTGAACAGCTGGGAAGTCAATTTCATCAGGAGTTTCGGTTGAGCAGGGACTGCTGGGTAAGTAGAAACCTATATATTTGGGCTGTTTCTGAACCCGAGGCACTAACTCTTGTAGTGTCTGCCACCCGCCCTCCTCCTCTTACCAAAAAAAAGGACTCGTTGTGTGCAGGTAAGGTAAGGCTTTTTCTATTTCTCTTCTTGTTTTATCGTGTGATTGGTTAAAAACTGGGAATTTAGAATAGTGGGAATGGAGGTTAAGCAGTTGAATGTTCCTCCTGCAGAATGTGGGAGGTAAGGGTCGCCAAGGGTGTCCCTGCTGACTGCATCTGCGGGAAGTGCACCCAGCTCCAGCTCCTCGAGGACCGCGTTAGGAACTGGAGCGGGAGCTGGAGGAACTTCGGATCATTCGGGAGGCGGAGGGGATTATTGAGAGGAGTTATCGGGAGGCAGTCACACCTCAGGTAAAAGAAGGTTACCGTCAGGGCAAGGAGAGGGAACCAGCAGGCAGTGCAGGATCCCCTGTGGCCGTTTCCCTCAACAACAGGTTATACCGTTTTGGATACTGTTGGGGGAGACGACTTACCAGGGGGAGGCAATGGGATACAGGTCTCTGGCGCAGAGTCTGTCCCTGTTGCTCAGAAGGGAAGGGGTAAGAGGAGCAGAGCATTAGTCATTGGGGACTCCATAGTTAGGGGAACAGATAGGAGGTTTGGTGGGAACGAGAGAGACTCACGGTTGGTGTGTTGCCTCCCAGGTGCCAGGGTACGTGATGTCTCGGATCGTGTTTTTGGGATCCTCAAGGGGGAGGGGGAGCAGTCCCAAGTCGTGGTACACATAGGCACCAACGACATAGGTAGGAAGACAGATGGGGATTTAAGGCAGAAATTCAGGGAGCTCGGGTGGAAGCTTAGAGCGAGAACAAACAGAGTTGTTATCTCTGGGTTGTTGCCCGTGCCACGTGCTAGCGAAGTGAGGAATAGGGAGAGAGAGGAGTTGAACACGTGGCTGCAGGATGGTGTAGGAGGGAGGGTTTTGGTTTCCTGGATAATTGGGGCTCTTTCTGGGGTAAGTAGGACCTCTACAAACAGGATGGTCTTCACCTGAACCAGAGGGGTACCAATATCCTGGGGGGGAGATTTGCTAGTGCTCTTCGGGGGGTTTAAACTAATTCAGCAGGGGGATGGGAACCTAAATTGTAGTTCCAGTGTGCAGGATGTTGAGAGTGGTGTGGGCAGAGATAAGGTTATAAGGACACAAGAGGGCACTGGCAAGCAAGAGCTTGGTTTAAAATGTGTCTACTTCAACGCCAGGAGCATCCGGAATAAGGTGGGTGAGCTTGCAGCATGGTTGGTACCTGGGATCTCGATGTTGTGGCCATTTCAGAGACATGGGTAGAGCAGGGACAGGAATGGATGTTGCGGGTTCCGGATTTAGATGTTTCACTAAGAACAGAGAAGAGGGTAAAGAGGGGGGGGGGGGTGTGGCATTGTTTAATCAAGGAAAGTATTACAGCGGCAGAAAGGACGTTTGAGGACTCGTCTACTGAGGTAGTCTGGCCGAGGTTAGAAACAGGAGAGGAGAGGTCACCCTGTTGGGAGTTTTCTATAGACCTCCAAATAGTTCCAGAGATGTAGAGGAAAGGATAGCAAAGATGATTCTTGACAGGAGCGAGAGTAATAGGGTAGTGGTTATGGGGGACTTTAACTTTCCAAATATTGACTGGAAATACTAGAGTTCGAGTACTTTAGATGGGTCTGTTTTTGTCCAGTGTGTGCAGGAGGGTTTTCTGACACAGTATGTAGACAGGCCAACCAGGGGCGATGCCACATTGGATTTGGTACTGGGTAATGAACCCGGCCAGGTGTTAGATTTGGAAGTTGGTGAGCACTTTGGTGATAGTGATCACAATTCGGTTAGGTTTACCTTAGCGATGGGCAGGGACAGGCATATACAGCAGGGCAAAAATTATAGCTGGGGGAAAGGAAATTAAGATGCGATTAGGCAAGATTTAGGATGCGTAGGATGGGGAAGGAAACTGCAGGGGATGGGCACAATCGAAATGTGGAGCTTATTCAAGGAGCAGCTACTCCCTGTCAGGCAGGGAGGAAGTTGTCGGGCGAGGGAGCCGTGGTTTACTAAAGAAGTTGAAGAGCTTGTCAAGAGGAAGAAGAAGGCTTATGTTAGGATGAGACGTGAAGGCTCAGTTAGGGCGCTTGAGAGTTACAAGCTAGCCAGGAAGGATCTAAAGGGAGAGATAAGAAGAGCAAGGAGAGGACACGAGAAGTCATTGGCGGATAGGATCAAAGAAAACCCTAAGGCTTTCTATAGGTATATCAGGAATAAACGAATGACTAGAGATAGGTTAGGGCCAATCAAGGATAGTAGTGGGAAGTTGTGTGTGGAATCGGAGGAGATAGGGGAAGTGTTAAATGAATATTTTTCGTCAGTATTTAGTTTAGTTTAGAGATACAGCACTGAAACAGGCCCTTCGGCCCACCGAGTCTGTGCCGACCATCAACCACCCATTTATACTAATCCTACACTAATCCCATATTCCTATCACATCCCCACCTGTCCCTATATATTTCCCTACCACCTACCTATACTAGGGGCAATTTATAATGGCCAATTAACCTATCAACCTGCAAGTCTTTGGCATGTGGGAGGAAACCGGAGCACCCGGAGGAAACCCACGCAGACACAGGGAGAACTTGCAAACTCCGCACAGGCAGTACCCAGAATCGAACCCGGGTCCCTGGAGCTGTGAGGCTGCGGTGCTAACCACTGCGCCACTGTGCCGCCCATTTACAGTGGAGAAAGAAAATGTTGTCGAGGAGAATACTGAGATACAGACTACTAGGCTAGATGGGATTGAGGTTCACAAGGAGGAGGTGTTAGCAATTTTGGAAAGTGTGAAAATAGATAAGTCCCCTGGGCCAGATGGGATTTATCCTAGGATTCTCTGGGAAGCCAGGGAGGAGATTGCAGAGCCTTTGTCCTTGATCTTTATGTCGTCATTGTCGACAGGAATAGTGCCGGAAGACTGGAGGATAGCAAATGTTGTCCCCTTGTTCAAGAAGGGGAGTAGAGACAGCCCTGGTAATTATAGACCTGTGAGCCTTACTTCGGTTGTGGGTAAAATGTTGGAAAAGGTTATAAGAGATAGGATTTATAATCATCTTGAAAAGAATACGTTCATTAGAGATAGTCAGCACGGTTTTGTGAAGGGTAGGTCATGCCTCACAAACCTTATTGAGTTTTTTGACAAGGTGACCAAACAGGTGGATGAGGGTAAAGCCGTGGATGTGGTCTATATGGATTTCAGTAAGGCGTTTGATAAAGTTCCCCACGGTAGGCTATTGCAGAAAATACAGAAGTATGGGATTGAAGGTGAATTAGTGCTTTGGATCAGAAATTGGCTAGCTGAAAGAAGACAGAGGGTGGTGGTTGATGGTAAATGTTCATCCTGGAGTATAGTTTCTAGTGGTCTACCGCAAGGATCTGTTTTGGGGCCACTGCTGTTTGTCATTTTTATAAACGACCTGGATGAGGGTGTAGAAGGGTGGGTTAGTAAATTTGCGGATGACACGAAGGTCGGTGGAGTTGTGGATAGTGCCGAAGGATGTTGTAGGTTGCAGAGGGACATAGATAGGCTGCAGAGCTGGGCTGAGAGATGGCAAATGGAGTTTAATGCGGAAAAGTGTGAGGTGATTCTCTTCGGAAGGAGTAACAGGATTGCAGAATACTGGGCTAATGGGAAGATTCTTGGTAGTGTAGATGAGCAGAGAGATCTTGGTGTCCAGGTACATAAATCCCTGAAAGTTGCCACCCAGGTTAATAGAGCTGTTAAGAAGGCATATGGTGTGTTAGCTTTTATTAGTAGGGGGATCGAGTTTAGGAGCCACGAGGTCATGCTGCAGCTGTACAGAACTCTGGTGCTGCCGCATCTGGAGTATTGCGTGCAGTTCTGGTCACCGCATTATAGGAAGGATGTGGAAGCTTTGGAAAAGGTGCAGAGGAGATTTACTAGGATGTTGCCTGGTATGGAGGGAAGGTCTTACGAGGAAAGGCTGAGGGACTTGAGGTTGTTTTCGTTAGAGAGAAGGAGGAGAAGAGGTGACTTAATAGAGACATATAAGATAATCAGAGGGCTGGACAGGGTGGATAGTGAGAGCCTTTTTCCTCGGATGGTGATGGCAAACAAGAGGGGACATAGCTTTAAGTTGAGGGGTGATAGATATAGGACAGATGTCAGAAGTAGTTTCTTTACACAGAGAGTACTAGGGGCGTGGAACGCCCTGCCTGCAACAGTAGTAGACTCGCCAACTTTAAGGGCATTTAAGTGGTCATTGGATAGACATATGGATGAAAATGGAATAGTGTAGGTCAGATGGTTTCACAGGTCGGCGCAACATCGAGGGCTGAAGGGCCTGTACTGCGCTGTAATGTTCTATGTTCTAGAGAGAGACAGGAGAGACAGGGGAGAGAGAGACAGGAGAGAGAGGGACAGGAGAGAGATAGAAAAAACAGCAGAGAGAGAGAGAGGGAGAAACAGGAGAGAGAGAGAGAAACAGGTGAGAGAGAGAGAGAGGAGAGAGACAGGAGGCAGAGAGAGAGAGAGAGCGGAGAGACGGAGAGAGAGAGAGAGAGAGAGAGAGTAGAGAGACAGGATAGACAGAAGAGCGAGACAGGAGAGAGAGAGAGACAGGAGAGAGAGAGAGAGAGAGAAACAGGAGAGTGAGAGAGAAACAGGTGAGAGAGAGAGAGAAACAGGTGAGAGAGAGAGAGTGAGAGAAACAGGAGAGAGAGAGACAGAAGAGACAGGAGAGAGAGAGAGAGAGAGACAGGAGACAGAGAGAGAGAGACTTTAGAGAGAGAGAGACAAGAGAGACAGGGGAGAGAGAGACAGGAGAGAGAGAGAGAGGGACAGGAGAGAGAGAGAGAGGGACAGGAGAGAGAGAGAGATAGAAAAAACAGGAGAGAGAGAGAGAGAGGGAGAAACAGGAGAGAGAGAGAGAGGGAGAAACAGGAGAGAGAGAGAGAAACAGGAGAGAGAGAGAGAAACAGGAGAGAGAGAGAGAGAGAGAGAGAAACAGGAGAGGAGAGAGAGAGAAAAAGGTGAGAGAGAGAGAGAAACAGGTGAGAGAGAGAGAGAGGAGAGAGACAGGAGGCAGAGCGAGAGAGAGAGAGAGAGAGAGACAGGAGCGAGAGAGAGAGACTTTAGAGAGAGAGAGACAGGAGAGACAGGGGAGAGAGAGACAGGAGAGAGAGAGAGATAGAAAAAACAGCAGAGAGAGAGAGAGGGAGAAACAGGAGAGAGAGGGAGAAACAGGAGAGAGAGAGAGAGAGAGAAACAGGAGAGAGAGAGAGAGTGAGAGAAACAGGAGAGAGAGAGACAGAAGAGACAGGAGAGACAGAAGAGACAGGAGAGAGAGAGAGACAGGAGACAGAGAGAGAGAGACTTTAGAGAGAGAGAGACAGGAGAGATAGGGGAGAGAGAGACAGGAGAGAGAGAGAGAGGGACAGGAGAGAGAGAGAGAGAGAGATAGAAAAAACAAACAGGAGAGAGAGAGAGAGAGGGAGAAACAGGAGAGAGAGAGAGAGAAACAGGAGAGAGAGAGAGAGAGAAACAAGAGAGAGAGAGAGAGAGAGAGAGAGAGAAACAGGAGAGGAGAGAGAGAGAGAAACAGGTGAGAGAGAGAGAGAAACAGGTGAGAGAGAGAGAGAGAAACAGGTGAGAGAGAGAGAGAGAAACAGGTGAGAGAGAGAGAGAGAGGAGAGAGACAGGAGGCAGAGCGAGAGAGAGAGAGAGAGGAGAGAGACAGGAGAGAGAGAGAGAGACTTTAGAGAGAGAGAGACAGGAGAGACAGGGGAGTGAGAAACAGGAGAGAGAGAGAGTTAGAAAAAACAACAGAGAGAGAGAGAGGGAGAAACAGGAGAGAGAGAGAGGGAGAGAAAGAGGAGAGAGAGAGAGAGAGAAACAGGAGAGAGAGACAGGAGAGAGAGGGACAGGAGAGAGAGGGACAGGAGAGAGAGGGAGATAGAAAAAACAGCAGAGAGAGAGAGAGGGCCAAACAGGAGAGAGAGAGAGAGAGAAACAGGTGAGAGAGAGAGTGAGGAGAGAGACAGGAGGCAGAGAGAGAGAGAGAGAGAGAGAGAGCGGAGAGACGGGAGAGAGACAGGATAGACAGAAGAGAGAGAGAGACAGGAGAGAGAGAGAGACAGGAGAGAGAGAGAGACAGGAGAGAGAGAGAGAAAGAAACAGGAGAGTGAGAGAGTGAGAGAAACAGGAGAGAGAGAGAGAGACTTTAGAGAGTGAGAGACAGGAGAGACAGGGGAGAGAGAGACAGGAGAGAGAGAGAGAGAGAGGGACAGGAGAGAGAGAGAGATAGAAAAAACAGCAGAGAGAGAGAGGGAGAAACAGGAGAGAGAGAGAGAGACAGGAGAGAGAGAGAGATAGAAAAAACAGCGGAGAGACAGGAGAGAGAAACAGGAGAGAGAGAGAGAGAGAGACAGGAGAGAGAGAGAGATAGAAAAAACAGCGGAGAGAGAGAGAGAGAGACAGGAGAGAGAGAGAGAGAGGGACAGGAGAGAGAGAGAGATAGAAAAAACAGCGGAGAGAGAGAGAGAGAAACAGGAGAGAGAGAGAGAGAGAGAAACAGGAGAGAGAGAGAGAGAAAAAAACAGGAGAGGAGAGAGAGAGAGAGAGAGAGAAAAACAGGTGAGAGAGAGAGAGGAGAGTGACAGGAGGCAGAGCGAGAGAGAGAGAGAGGAGAGAGACAGGAGAGAGAGAGAGAGAGAGGAGAGGGACAGGAGAGACAGAAGAGAGAGAGAGACAGGAGAGAGAGAGAGAGAGAGAGAGAGAGAAA
>NC_090377.1:16229015-16340828 GCF_036365525.1 Heterodontus francisci | reverse complement strand
TGAAAGAGAGAGAAAGAGAAAGAGAGAGAAAGAGAGAGAGAGAAAGAGAGAGAGAGAAAGAGAGAGAGAGAAAGAGAGAGAAAGAGAGAGAGAGAGAGAGAGAGAGAGAGAGAATGAGAGAATGAGAGAAAAAGAGAATGAGAGAAAAAGAGAATGAGAGAAAAAGAGAAAGAGAGAAAGAGAGAAAGAGAAAGAGAGAGAGAGGAAGAGAGAGAGAGGAAGAGAGAGAGAGGAAGAGAGAGAGAGGAAGAGAGAGAGAGGAAGAGAGAGAGAGGAAGAGAGCGAGAGGAAGAGAGCGAGAGAGAGATCAAAGAGTTTATACCAGGCTGATTTGAATCTTTGACTTCACAGCCTAGGGTCTGCACCAAAGATAGAAGATGGGAATTTTTACCCTGATGTGTATTAGCATGGTGTTATTTATCGTAGCCTATGCTTAATGCTTTGAAGCAATTCGGCTGAAAATTTATAATAAATGTGGATTTAAAGATATAGTACAAAATGTTTTTTAGACTCTTGAAATTCCCTTTGACCCATAATGAGGTTAACACCAGGTGGGATATCTCTGTAAAAACAGAACATGAGTAATTTCCCCCTCCCCCACAAAACATGTTTCGACATAACTAGACAAAAGTCAAAATGTGAAGGTCAGGACAAGGTTTAACTTGATAATTATACATAGTTCAAACCCTTTCTCCCATTTAGAAACAACACCAGTGTGGAATGACAGTAATATAAAACTTAATCATAGGAAGGGCTATAAAAGCCTCTCAATCAAATCTTCCAGAATCTGTAAACTGAGCCAAGCTATCCCAGTTAAAGAAAGAATCAACTGTATTTATACAACATCTTTCACAGTTTAAGGCTACCTCAAAGCACCTTAGAATCAATAGATTATTTTTTCCAAGTGTAGTCACTGTTATGTTGACAAACACAGCAGACAATTTGGCAAAATAATGTCACACAGCTAATAATGAGATCATTCACAGTATCATAGAATTACAAGATAGAAGGAGGCTATTCCACCCATTGTGCCCGTGCTGCTGTCCAAGTAGAAGGAAAAAGACTTGCACTCATGACCCCAGTTTTGTCCTAATGCACTTTATTGCCAGTGAAGCAATTTTGAAGTGTAGTTACTGCTGTAATCACATTGTTACAGTGCAGAAGGAGGCCATTCAGCCCATCGTGTCCGCATCAGCTCTCTGAAAGAGCATTCACTCAGTTCCATTCCCTGCCTTCTCCCTGTAACCCTGCACATTCTTCCTTTTCATTTTTTTTTTCCTTTTCATATAACACATGTAATGTTGGGAGTGTGGCAGCCAATTTACACACAGTAAGCAATGTGATAACGGACAGATAAATCTTTTTTTTTGGTGGGATGCGGGCGTCGCTGGCTAGGCAAGCATTTATTGTCCATCCCCAATTGCCCTGAACTGAATGGCTTGCTAGGCCATTTAATAGTCAACTACATTGCTGTGAGTCTGGAGTTACATGTAGGCCAGACCAGGGAAGGATGGCAGATTTCCTTCCCTAAAGGACATTAGCGAACCCGATGGGTTTTTACAACAATCGGCAATGGTTTCACGGTCACCATTAGACAAGCCTTTTTAATTCCAGAGTTATTAATTGAATTCAAATTTTACCATCTGCTGTGGTGGGATTCGAACCCATGTCCCCAGAGCATTAGTCGGGGGCTCTGGATTACTCATCTTATGACATTACTACGACACCATCACCTTGATTTTGTGCTCAAATTCTGGAGTGGGACTTGGACCCACAACCATTTTGACTCAGAGGTGAGAGTGAAACCCACTGAGCTCAGGATGAGTCCCTTTCTCTTCTCTTTCTCCATAGCCCTCCAAAATGTTTTTCATCTTCAAGTATTTATGCAATTTCCTGTGACCAATTAGTTGATCTGGTTTGATGGTTGAGGGATAAATATTGGCCAGGACACAGAGTGAGATTCGTTGCTGTTTCAGTAGTGCCGGGGGATTCTTTATATCCAACTGAACAGGCACAATGTCCCAACCTAAAGCAGCACTCCTTCAGCACCACAATGAGGCGTCAATTCAGATTACATTCTCAATCCCTGGAATCTACAATCTTGTAACTCAGAAGACGAGTGCCTTCCAAACTGAGCCAAGCCTACAGTCTAGTCCTCGGTATATGTATTACCGCAGGAAGTGGTTTCCAAATACCGGGACAAGGTTTGGAACACAAACAAGATTTTTTTTTAAAGGCTCCCTCCACCCTCCACACCCCCCCCCCCCCCCCCCGGTGTAAATTGGGGAGATAATCCCCATTTAATTTGCATTCTTGATGTGGAACATTAACGCAACACTTCCTTCCCACCTCACCCACAGCAACCCCCCACACAAAAAGCAAATCACATCACCTGCAGTGGGGATCCCCAGGCGGTGGGCAAATTAAACTGGTCAGTCCTCGGGGGGAGGAAAACAGACATGGCCACTTAACTCTCTCCCAGACACAACCGACAGAAGTTAGCACTGGAGATGGGGACGGGAAAGAGATGCAGACCCCCTCCTCTCAGTCTGCTGTATGGGGATTACACCAAGATTGCAACCTTCCTATTCCCATCAAAAAGGAGACACTCAGAGAGGATCTAATACAAGCAGTGCACGCCAATTATTTATTTCTTACATATGGCTCTATTGTCATCTCTACTACAGAGAGACTAATAATGCTGTCAAGTTTCGACTTCCATTTGGTATTGAAAGGGTCAATTAATCAATTATGATTCATACCATAAAACTTTGAATTATGATATAAGACGAGGATATTTTACAGCTGCAGTTTTCTAGACAGAACGACCTCTGGATTGCTCTAGCGCTGGCACTTTTATTGCAGGATGTACAAGGTACACAGGTAGACAGAAGAGCGCCAAGATGACGAACTCTGCAACAGATCACATTCCCTCGGTCTTCATAACCACTGATCAGAGGGGAAAAAAACAAAAGCGCTGCTGCCTGCGTTTGAACACCTGGAGGGTTCGCTATCTTTGTGTGTGGGATAAAGTTTTAATTACCTATAGACTTCCCGATGTAAGTGAAGATCCTCTCCCATGTAAACAATGCACAGCCTTTTTTTTAAAAAAAGTGTCTCGGTCTGCGCAACGCTCAGCGTTCGATAGTGAAGCGAAACGTGACCCCAAACACAGTAACAAGGGATTATACAGAGAGAGGTTCCAGCCACAACCTCTTCAGGACCCCCTACATAATACAACAAAAAAGAACGGACTCCCAGCGAGCAACTTTCAGCTGCTCGGGGGCAAAACCGCTTCACATCAACACTAAAGCTGCTGCATTCGGCCAAAACATCTGCAATCCACCAGATTTTATACTTGAAGTAGCTGTCCAAAAACCCTGAAACATTTCTAAACGTGCTCACTTTACAAGAGAGAATTACAATGCATTGATTGGTGTAATTATCCTCACTGTCTTATTTATATACAAGATGTATTATTTTTCGGTCACAATCTTGCATTCCGCTCCTGAAAAGTACCCCCCCCCCCCCTTTCCAGCAAAACTTACAACTTTCAAAGGGTCTGAACAGAGCATACATGAAAATAGGATTTGGAAATCACGCTTCAACCCATTTGATCCGAGACTGCTACAGCAACTCACTCACAATACTGCGAAAACCGTACAGCACAAGCAACGCGAGCTTTTTTTTAAAAAAAGATCAACATCAATTTTTTAAAAAGCCACAAACACATGGAGGTCGGCTAACAAACCTTCAAATTCCAATTTTTCAGACAATCCAATCAAAAAAAACTCCAGTGCCTCAATAGCAGTCCTATAAATGTTGAAAGAATACACAGAAGCTATTTCGTGCAGCTGCCTCCTTCTCCCAAAAGATATTTGCATCTATTATGTTAATATAGACTCTCCTTGTTTCAAATAAAATGCAATCTATCCATAGGAATCAACAGCTATTTCGTCTTGAAGTTTAATGTGCGCCAATTAAAAGTTGCAATAAAAGTTTTTAAAACTTTCCACAAACTTTCTTTTAAAAAATAACAAAAGCTGCAAAACAAGGTTTTCCAAAAGTTATGCTCACCATAAAAATAGTTGTCCAATAAATTTAAAAAAACGTTTTTTCTCCTTCTGTCTCTCTTTAATCCCGATTATATTTAAGAAGTGGTTCTCCAACCCGCAATGGTTACAGTATCCACAAGAACTACTCTGCAAAGTGATGGCTCTCTCACCGACAGCGCAGCCCGAACCATTCACAGGAACATCGTAATTCCCGTCTGCCAAGGGGGTAAACTTGTTAAAAACACATAATATTGAAATTCATATTCACTATTTCTTGCACAAAAAATATGACTCTAGGCAACGAATAAAATGAACAAAACTTCTTTTGGTAATAATTTTCTCGATTATTCTTGTTTATTACTCAACTTCTTTGATTTATTAAAATTGTTCCCCCTCCCTCCTCCTGTTGAGATAGACCAGCTGATCGGCCTCGTTGGATTGACAGAGCGGCTGAGACTGCGCAGGCGCTTCTTTTACTGGCGCCGCGACGCCTGACGGGATTTGTAGTTCTTGTAAAGCAACCCAATGAGTGGGTCGGCAGCGACTACAGTTCCCAAAGCGCATTGCGCTCCCTCGCTTTCTATATGTAGCCCTCAGGCGCGACTGCGCATGTCTGTATGGAACACCGTGGCAACATGGCGGCGCGCAGGCAGTGCGGGGCTTCGGGCGCAGGGACTTTACAAACGGTTTATTTCTTATTGTTGGTGAGTTGGCCGTCTTTCGTTTCCGCAGGGTAAAGGCAGTTAGGTGGCGTCTCGTTTATCGAAACAGGAAGAGAGAGGCGAAATAATCAATAGTTGTAGTTTTTAATGTGGGAAGGGTGAAGTGATTTGTTGCTGTGCTGGGAGTGGGGTAGGAGTCGGTGGCTGACCGGTGGCGGTTGCAAAGGGCCGGGCGGCTGTTGTCAAGGGTCAGCCGGCGGGACAGCGATCAGCTGTTCCATGGCAGCTACACATCTCCTGCACTTCCACATCCTATTGTGTGTCCGGGTGCCAATCTATTGTGATTTTAATTATTATTTGCGCATCACTTGCTCGCAAAACTGGGACTTGCAACTTTATCTTTACAATTGCAAGCCTTATTTTTGTGCTTGTTTTTGCATTTTATAATTCCCAGCAGTTAAATCGTTTGGTTTTATCTGTTTCCCCGAAGCAAATGTTTGTACAAACGCCTTAAGTCAATTAATAAAAGAAGGGCTCTTCAAGTAATTCGTCGCCCTCTGCGCATTTTGGAAATCATTTGGGTTGTATTTTAAAAAGAAAATTCTGCCATTTAGCATTTTCGAACGTTTTTAGATTAGATTAGAGATACAGCACTGAAACAGGCCCTTCGGCCCACCGAGTCTGTGCCGAACATCAACTACCCATTTATACTAATCCTACACTAATCCCATATTCCTACCAAACATCCCCACCTGTCCCTATATTTCCCTACCACCTACCTACACTAGTGACAATTTATAATGGCCAATTTACCTATCAACCTGCAAGTCTTTTGGCTTGTGGGAGGAAACCGGAGCACCCGGAGAAAACCCACGCAGACACAGGGAGAACTTGCAAACTCCACACAGGCAGTACCTGGAATCGAACCCGGGTCCCTGGAGCTGTGAGGCTGCGGTGCTAACCACTGCGCCACTGTGCCGCAAACTGTTGCATAGTTTCTGTCTATTAATATCCGTGTCGCTTGTTCCGTAGACACTGACTAGAGGCAGGTAAGGAGTGGGACATGATATTTACTGTGTAAACACATCTCAACTGTCCACAAGCTTATCTATGTTTGAGTGAACATCCTCTCAAGATTTGATAGTCTGACATATCAGAAAATGTTGGAAACAAAGTTAACTTTTCAGGTCTACCACTTTTTCGTCGACAGTAAAAGAAAAAAAAATCTGAAATAAAATGTTAACCATACCTTTCTGTTTCCTCAGATAATCTGCAGACCATTTCTAATATTTTCTGCTTTTATTTCTCTTCTCAAAAGGGTCTTTTGGCCAATTTTTCCCAATCAGTTAGTTTATTTTTAATCAGTTAAATAGTCACTACAAACTTCTTTGTTTAAAAAGTAAACAATATTATATCGTCTAGTAATCCCGAGAATGAATTTAAATCACAGCATGACAGTTTGAAAATTTGAATTGAGTTTTAAATAAAATCTGGAATTGGTAAAATTGACCATGAAGGTGTTTGATTGATGTGTTTTTAAAGAACTATTTTCATTATGCATTGGTATCAATGTGCTTACTAATTTAGCGTCTCAAATTGCTCCCAGCAACATCACCAGTGACAGATCTGTAACCACCAGCATTTTGCTGCTCACCATGTTCCCTTTAGACATAAACCAAATTTGGAGAGAAAGAACATAATCTACAGCTGGTCTATTTGATGTACCTCCATTATGCTTTATTGAAATGCTACTCACAGCATTGAGTACTATACATAAACTTTTTGCACAGCTCACAAATCTTAATATTCTGGCTGGATTGAGAAGTCTTTTAAAAAGAAATCCACAGATTAACTCCATGAAAATGTAAGTTTTATTGATTAAATTGCATGAATCATTTTTTTAAAAAGGCAAGGTATAGCAATTATATTGCCAGATTAGTAATCCAGACGTCTGGCCGAATAATCCAGAACCAGGAGTTTAAACCTCACCAAGACAGTTATAGAACATGAATGGAAACTTGGAAATTAAAATCCGGAATCTCTAAAAGTGCCCATGAAGCTGTCAGATTATCATGACCATTCAGCTGCTCCATTTATTTCCTTTAGGGAAGGAAACATCCAGTCCTTACCCAGTCTGGCCGATATGTGAATCCAGTGCCATGCCAACATGACTGACTCTTAACTGCCCTCTGAAGTGGCCTAGCAAGCCACTCATTTGTATCCAGGAAAACTAGACGTTTGGAATAAATAAGGTCATAGACTGGGTGTACTTTGGCAAGTGAATCTCCCCAAAGCCTGTCCACCATCTACAAGGCACTACTCAGGAGTGTGATGGAATACACTCCACTTGCCTGGATGAGTGCAGCTCCAACAACATTCAAGAAGCTCGACACCATCCAGGAACAACCTACTTGATCGGCGCTCTGATCAACATTTTAAACATTTACTCCCTCCACCACTGACACACTGTGGCCTCAGTGTGTACCATCTACAAGATGTACAGCAACTCAGCAAGGCTCCTTTGACAACACCTTCCAAACCGACAACCTCTACTACCTAGAAAAACAAAGGCAGCAGGCAAATAGGAACACCACCATCTGCAAATTCCCCTCCAAGTCACACACTATCCTGACTTGGAAATATATCGCTGTTCTTCATCACTTGGTCAAAATGCTGGAACTCCCTCCCTAACAGCATTTTGGGGGTGTGATCACCGCACAGACTGCAGTGGTTCAAGAAGGTAGCTCGCCAATACCTTCTCAAGGGCAATTAGGAATTAGCAATTAATGCTGCCTTGCTAGTGATGGCCACATCCCATAGGCAAGCTAGTTGAAAGTTATGAACTTTAGCCTGTTTGGAACCATATAAATAGAAGAATAGCTGCTTTGTCTACATTTGTAGTTGATTTTAATGTCAGCTCACTAGTAAAATCGTAGATCTCATTGTTTGGATAATTAGGATGGCAACCACTTCGGCAAAATAATGTCAATCAGGTCTTGAACCATCCAAGCATCCAGTCTTCATTTTGCCAATGTGACAGCTACCCTTATTTCTGGATTTTGACCCAGTGATGAAGAACGGTGATATATTTCCAAGTCAGGATGGTGTGTGACTAGGAGGGGAATTTTCTTGAAGCTGCCAACATGACAAAAGGTTCTTTCTGAGAAAAGGAAAACTGTAAGTTTACAGATATACGACAGAAAATAAGCTTTGTCTCTGTTGTGCTGTGTAGTGGTTTGTGATGCTGAACCATACAGACCAGAAAGGTCCCAATAGATGCTTCAGAACCTACAAGGTACTGTGTGCTTCCAAGTACAGTTCCCCATTTGTACTGAGTTTGCTGATCTCAGCTGGAAGATCTTGCATTTATACAGCACCTTATCATATCCTGGCGCATTTGGTAGGAAGAATACTTCTTGGAAAATAAGTGTCTAAATGGGATAGAAGGGCAGACTGGTCTGGGGTACAGATACATAAAACACTAAAAGTAGCAACACGGGTGAATAAGGCCATTTTAAAAAAAAAAGTAGTACTGGTGTTAATTTCAAGAAAAATAGAATTGAAGAGCAGAGAAGTTACATTAAATTTGTATAGAGCCTAGGTTAGGTCATACTTGGAGTACTGCGAATGGTTCTAGTCTCTATTATGGAAAGGACACAAGGGAACTTGAGAAGGTAAAAAAATTCATTGAAATGATACCAGAACTGAGCCGTAATCTTATCAGGAAAGATTAAACCGACTGGTGCTGTCTCCTCTAGGAACAAGAAGACTGCAAAGTGACATTTAGAGGCCTTTGAGATTATGAAAGGGTTTGATCGGGAAAGAACAAGGGGAGTGGGACTCTTTCAAAGACCCAGCACAGACTGAATGTCATCCTTCTGTGTTGTATAATTCTAAATATACCTGCAAATCTAAATATAAAGCTGTCTTTTTTTTCAAAAAAAAGAGACAGACCAGTGGATGCAACAATCCGTGGCACTCGTGCACAAAACTTACTTGCAAAAGCAAAATACAGCGGATGCTGAAAATCTGAAACAAAAGCAGAACATGCTGGAAATACTTAGCAGGTCTGGCAGCATCTGTGGAGAGAAACAGAGTTAACGTTTCAGGCTATAGTATAGACATACTGTGAGTTTTGCCACTTTTGGTTACTATTCAGTGAGCTGCACACGAGGGCATTGGGTAAGAACAAATTATGATCGAATGTGATGATTTCGCAGCTGAAACCTTCCAGTAGGAGTTACAGGATATCAATCCATAGCAAGAATGTTGGTAAATATTTATTTTTTCTTCCTCCGTCGCCTATCCTAATGTTGGAGTGCTGAAGTTGATAACACCACCTCTGCAGCAGCCCTTTCAGTTTATCATTTTTCTAATGGTTACAAGTATTAGTATCTATTTGTGGAGAATATGCAAAATAGAGTGCAAAAATAGCAGATGAGATGCAACACTGAACCAAGATTGAGACAAACACACGTCAGTTTGTTCTACTTCAGTAAATGGATCATCAGGTTTCAGTGAAAAGAAATAAAATACAGTTTGGGGATTATAATCTGCAGCACTGAATTTAACATAAACCTTTTAATTGCACACATATTCAGTCTGGGACTTATTCCAAATCTGATTTTAATATTGCAGTTTAATTGGGTGGATTTTCTAAAATGTTTCTACTGGCTTTCTATTCTCTAAATCGTATTTCAAGAAACTGTTAACTGATATTTTTTTCTCCAAGATTCATTTTGCACATCTTAACATTTTTACACCCACCTTTGTTATCCAGCAGAAAACTTGAATTTTTGACAAACAAATTTTTTTTAAAAAAGGATAATGGGTTATTCACTGCAGGATTTAACTACAGTTCTTGTAGGTGTGAAAAATATTTTTTGTCATGAATTTATTTATATTTATTGTACTTGGTCTAAGAGAAAAATAAATCTAAATCATGGTATTGTTTTGTATTTTATCAATTGGTCAATCAGTCTGGTGGGTACTCCTTTCTGAATTTGCAAACTCGCTTGCTCTCCATTATAATTTCTCTTGTCTCTATTGCAGCTATGAAAGAAAGAAAACTTGCATATATGCAGCAAGTACAAATCCAGTTAATTTCGAAAAGTCATCGCTGCTGCTGTGTAGGCAAACATTGAGTCAATGTGTGCAAAGTAAGATGCAACAACTGCAGTATGATGAATGACTGGTTAGAAGTATGTAGTTGGTGATTGAGGCGTGAATCTTGGCCAGCATATTGGTTGAGTTCCTTACTCTTCAAATCGTGAAGACCTCTACCTGAATTGTTGACAAGGACTCAGCTTAATGTCTCATCTTGTAAGATGGCACCTATGACAGTGCTGGACTCCTTGTATACTGCCCTGAAGTAATAGCCTGGAATATGTGCACTGCCCAATGTATAACTGAACTATACAGGGCAAAGAGCTCCAGGTTTAATCTCTAGACTGTGCTGGGTGACCTGACCTGCTAACAATAAGAGTGATACAATCAGCTTCAATACTTCTGAGCTAGGAAGAAGCAAGAAGTCAGCCAGAGTTCTGAATCGGGAAGTCTATTTTCACTATGGATGATACTAAAACATAAATATTTTGTAACGTTAGATTATTTCTCATTCTTTCTTGCTGAACACCGCACTCACAAGGTTAAGGTAAGTCACTGCTTGCTATTCTGCCTGTCATGTGGAATGCACGTGACAGTCTGTCTAATTTTAACACTTCAGGGCAAGGCACACCGTTTGCAACAGTCTTGGTCTGTGAGGTTTAATTATTATTGGAGGACCCTTCTCATGGGTCATTCAAAGCATTCAGCACAGATCAGGCCTCTTCAATTTGGTCAGCTTAACCCCTTTTGTTCGACGCAGAATCAGTAGCCTGAGCAATGTACTGAAAATTTTCTCTAAGTGGCAAAGGTACTTGTGAAGACCAACACCTTGGCTGATTGACAAGCTGTAAATGATGAACCTAGTCTAATTGACAGATAGCATTGTCTCATGTATTCTCTTTCAATATATTTCAAAAGACATTGAATGATCTATCTATCTCTGCCTTTTGTGCAAGCTAGCAGTCAGTCTGAAGCCTACAGAAAGATTAAACTAAATCAGTAGCTCCATGGTAGCATCTCAAGAAATGAGCAACCCTGTTTCAAGGATGTAATTTGTGTTTGAGTTAGCGCAACAGAAGCATTTTTGTTTTTTTGGCAATTTGAGGAAAATAGTTGCTGCTTGTAATGAATGTTCATTTACCTGTTTAGTACCAAATAAATTTGTATGTTGGGTCTGATGCAGTATATATTCATCCGCTGACAGAATAGGTAATCACGTGATCTATTTCAGTAAATGGAGCACAGTCACAAGGATTCTCTGTTTAACCTCTGGAACTTGCTGTGATTTGTTTCAATAAGGGGCAGGTAAAGGTGCCCTCTGGTTCATAAGGGGATGCCAAGTCTTCCAATTTTTACCTCAGTTACATTGTCCCACTGCACCCTGCCTGAGCTCATCTGCTGCTGAACCCCTCATCCACTACTCTAACTCTACACTTAACTACTCCAAGCTTCCGGGCCAGCCTCCCATCTCCCACCCAACATAAACTTGCTTCTTGTATCCTAACTTGTACCAAGACTCCTTCATCCATCACCTCTGTACTTGCTGACCTACATTGGCTCCTGGTCTGGCAAAGCCTCAGTTTTAAAATTCTCATCCTTGTTTTCAGATCTCTCCACAGCCTCATTCCTCCCTATCTCTGGAACCTCCTCCAGACTTAGAAGCCTCAAAGACCTCTGCAGTCCAGTTCTGGCCTCTTGCACACCCCTGATTTTAATCACTCCACCATTGGCGGCCATGCCTTCAAATGCCTAGGCCCTAAGCTCTGGAATTCCTTCCATAAATCCCCTACTCCTTTCTCCTCCTTTAAGACTTTCCTTAAAGCCTACTTCTTTGTCCAAGTTTTTGGTCACCTGTTCTAATATTTTCTTATGTGGCTTTTGTTAAATTGCGCCTGTGACATGCCTTGGGTTGTTTTATTATGTTAAAGGTGCTATAATAATGCAAGTTGCTGTTGTTGACGCAAGGTCCACTTACAGGAGTAGCCGTTAAACACCAGACATTCAACTCGGCTTCAGTGTTTAAAAACCCCAAAGTGTAACTGCCGTCACAGCTTAACTTTTAAAAGACAAGGTAGCTCTTCATAACCACTGATCCTGATTTGCAAGAGCTGTTCTTAACCTCTCTTAAACAGTGCGATTCTTTCTCCAGCAGTGGAACTTTAGCCCTTTGGCTAGAATTCTCAGTATTGAAAACAAACAGCCGAGTCAGGTGAAATTGTGAAAATTACTTGGATATACTTCTCTGCTTAAGGTCTGAAAATCTGCTGACCTAAGATTTATGGGAAATCAATTGAGCCGTTGTAGACGTTATCCCCTTTGAGGACCTTTCTTTCCAACTGCCTAACTTACCTGTTTTCCTCCCCAAGGCAGTGCTGTCCACGTGCCTCATGGCAGCAAAAGTGTCTCCACTGATTGAGAAAGTCGATGACCAAAAAGAACTAAAGAAACTCATGCGGACACGTAATAATGTATTGGTCCTCTACTCCAAGTCAGGTGAGCAGATTCTGTATCTTCCGACAAAGGTACAGAAAGATTAAACTAAATCAGTGCTCCATTGTAGCATCTCAAGAAATGAGCAACTCTGTTTCAAGGATGTAATTTGTGTTTGAGTTGGTACAAAAGCATTTTTGTTGTTTTGGCAATTTGAGGAAAATAGTTACTGCTTGTACTGAATGTTCATTTACCTGGTTAGTACCAAATAAATTTGTATGTTGGGTCTGATGCAGTTTATATTCATCTGTTGACAGAAGACTAGGTAATCACCTAGTATTTCAATAAATGGAGTACAGTCGCAAGGATTCTTTCACTTCGTAAACCCTGCTTTTAAAGCTGTATTCAAAGACTGCATCCCATTCAACCTGCATAGTGGCATGTTGTCCTGTCCCATCTGCAGGAGATTAGATTAGATTAGAGATACAGCACTGAAACAGGCCCTTCAGCCCACCGAGTCTGTGCCGACCATCAACCACCCATTTATACTAATCCTACACTAATCCCATATTCCTACCAAACATCCCCACCTGTCTCTATATTTCCCTACCACCTACCTATACTAGTGACAATTTATAATGGCCAATTTACCTACCAACCTGCAAGTCTTTTGGCTTGTGGGAGGAAACCGGAGCACCCGGAGAAAACCCACGCAGACACAGGGAGAACTTGCAAACTCCACACAGGCAGTACCCAGAATCGAACCCGGGTCCCTGCAGCTGTGAGGCTGCAGTGCTAACCACTGCGCCACTGTGATATACAAAAACACAGTCACGTTCTGTATGTACACTGATGCCACCTCACTACCAAATCCCTCAACCCCTCTGCTGTCAGACTACTTGTCTCGCATCCATTTCTGGATGAGCATCAGACTACTTGTCTCACATCCAATTCAGTATTAGGAAGACCAAAGACAAAGTCTTCAGGCCCTGTCGCAAACTCCGTTCCATATCTACTGGCTCTATCCCTCTCCCGGGCAACTGTCTGAGGTTGAACTAGACTGTTTGCAACCTCGGTGTCATATTTCATCCTGACGTGAGCTTCCAACCACACATCTGTGCCATCACTGAGTCTGCCTGTTCCCACCTCAACATAACCTGACTCTGCCCCTGTCTCAGCTCTTCTGCTGCTGAAACCCTCACTCATGTATTTGTCACCTCTAGACTAGACTATTCCAATGCACCCCTGACTGGTTTCCCATCTTCCATCCTTTGTAAACTTAAGCTAATCCAAATCTCTGCTGCCCATATCCTAACTCTCAACAAGTTCTGTTCACCCATTGCCCCTGTGTTCGCTAAGCTACATTCCCAGTTAAGTAATGTCTCGATTTTAATAATTCTCATGCTTGTTTTCAAATCCTTTCATTGCCTTGCCCCTTCCTATCTCTGTAACCTCCTCAAGCCCTACAGCTCTGCGATATCTGTACTTCTCCAGCGCATTCCCTATTTTAATCACTCCAACATTGGCAGCCGTGCCTTCAGCTGCCGAGGCCCTAAGGTCTAAAATTCCCTCCCTAAACGTCTCCCCTCTTTGACCAAGCTTTTGTTCATCTGCCCTAATATGTCTTTAAGTGGCTTGGTGTCAAATTTTGTTTGCTAATGTTCCTGTGAAGCACTTGGGGCATTTTACTACATTAAAGGTGCTATATAAATGCAAGTTATTGCTGTTGTCTCATTCAACACGTTGTCATTGGGCATTAGGTGTGATTTACTTTTGTTTGTTCCCAAGTAGTAAGTTCCCTCCTTTTGTTAGAAATGATAATTGAAGCCCCTCCCTACCCATCTTCTCCAAAAGAATCCCTGGTTGAATATAGAAGAGCACACAACTGAAGGCCAGTCCCAGATAGGTAGGAAAGTAAGACGTGAAAAGGACATAAGGTGACTGCAAAGGGTTATAAATAGGTTAAGCGAGTGGGCAAAGATCTAGCAAATTGAGTATAATGTGGGAAAATGTGAAATTGTCCATTTTGGCAGGAGTCTTAGAGTCATAGAGTTATACAGCACAGAAACAGGCCCTTCAGCCCATCATGTCTATGCTGGCCATGAAGCACCTATCCTAATCCCATTTTCTAGGAAGAATGAAAAAGAAGCATATTATCTAAATGGTGAGAGATTGCACATCTTTGAGATGCCGAGGGATCTGGGTGTGCTCGTGCATGAATCGCAAAAGGTTAATATGCAGGTTCAGCAAATAATTAGGAAAGCTAATAGAATGTTATCGTTTATTGCAAGGGGGAATTGAATACAAAGGTAGGGAGGTTATGCTTCAGTTATACAGGGCATTGGTGAGACCACATCTGGGGTACTGTATACAGTATTGGTCTCCTTATTTAAGGAAGGATGTAAATGCATTGGAAGCAGTTCAGAGAAGGTTTACTAGACTAATACCTGGAATGGGCGGGTTGTCTTGCGAGGTAAGGTTGGACAGGGTAGGCTTGAATCTGCTGGAATTTAGAAGAGTAAGCGGCGACTTGATTGAAACATACAAGATCCTGAGGAGTCTTGACAGAGTGTATGTGGAAAGGATGTTTCCCCTTGTGGGAGAATCCAGAACTAGGGGTCACTATTTAAAAATAAGGGGTCGCCCATTTAAGACCGAGATGAGAAATGTTTTCTCGGAGGGTCGTGTGTCTTTGGAACTCTTCCTCAAACAGCAGTGGAAGCAGAGTCTTTAAATATTTTTAAGGCAGAGGTAGATAGATTCTTGATGAGCAAGGGGGTTAAAGGTTATCGAGGGGTTGGGGGGGCAGGAATGTGGAGACGAGGTTGCAATCAGATCAGCCATGATCTTACTTAATGGTGGGGCAGGCTCGTGGGGCTGAGTGGCTGACTTCCACTCCTAATTCGTATGTACGTATGCCCACATGCACCAAAGTGGCATTGGGCAAGATGTGGGAGCAATGTGACCCAGAAGACTGAAAAAGGAAATTAAGCAATAATTAAAAGTTGGATCGGGGGTAATGTGACCAGCAATCCAGGGGCATTATCTTTAATTATTGTCAGTAAAGTTAGATAATGAAATGTGGCAGTTGAAACGATTTATCTCCAAAAAATAATGACAAGCTTCAAGTATGTCCAACTTTAATTTGCATAGTATGTCATCCAGTTAACATGGCTTTCTTGTTTCTTTTTTAATTCACCTCAAGCTGCTCTCTCTGCCACCAGTGATGGTTGTGTAACCACCAGCATTGTTTAGCTCACCAAGCTCTCTTGCAACACGACCCAGATTTGGACAGAGACAACAAAATCTGCAGCTGGTCTTTATAGCGTGAAAATTTCACACCCACGTTATGCTTAACTAAATCCTACTCTCGGCACTGTGCAATGTATTTTAATCAGCAGCTAGGTTTTGGGAGAATGTAGTCTCTTAGCTCATGAAGCTGTACAAGCAGTATATATTCCTGACTGGAATTGTATTGGGAAAGGAAACATGCCTTTAAAAACAAAAAAATCAATAACAGTGACATGAAGCTGTCGGATTGTTGTAAAATGCCAGCTGGTTCATTCATGTCCTTCAGGGAAGGAAACCTGCTGTCCTTACCTCACTGACCTATATTTGACTTCAGTTCCACACCAAAGTGACTGACTTTTAACTGCCCTCTGAAATGGCCTAGCAAGCTACTCAGCTATATCAAAGCGCTACAAAGCAGAAATGCAGTCTGAGTAGAAACTCCACCACCACCTTTTCCGAGCAACTGGGGATGGGCAATAAATGCTGGCCTTGCCAGTGACTCCCACATCCCGAGAATGAATTTAAACAATACTCCTAATGGCAAATTCTGAACTAATGTGCTTTACAGTAGAAGCACTCTAATTATAACCCAGGCGTGATGTGAGTCACTTTGTGCTCATACTTGGAAACTACTTGTGCAAATACTGAAAGATAAAATTGTTAAACCAGGTGTGTGAAGTGATTTGACTGCTGTGAAATTACACTGCATTAAAAAAGAAAATAAATGGAAAGCTGGCATTTACAACAATTCAACAGCTTCAGAGTTACTGTTACTGATTTTATTTTTGTAAAAGACAGAAACTGTTTCTGGAGTGGTGGGGTAGACGGGGAGTGCGGAAGCTTATCCTTTGATACCTCAAATAAGTGGCCATTCTTCATGTGAGAGTCAAGACAGTAAGTTGACAGAAAGCAATTTTACCCAGGAGAGGGGCCATCGGAGCGGAGCCCAATTCTCATTCAATATGCCCCCCCCCCCGTCCCCTTACACTGTTGCACTTCCAGCTGGGAGTCAGTGAACAGTAATAAGGAGCAGGCACCCTGCTCAATTTATTTACTGTTTTTTTTTCTTTCCATTACTCAATCTCACCTTGCCTTTCCTTCTCTAGGTTTGCTGTAGCCAGTTGTAGCTCGCCCTCAGCTGAGATTCACTGGCTCCGCACAGACCCCAGCAACCTCCTTGGCCTGTATAATTCAGCTACTTGCTGCCTTTGAACTTTATTTTTTTCTGAGACCGTTAAGAGTTTTGGGAGAGCACAGCATAACTCAAACCTCTCTATGTACATCCTGTTCTCGCCCTGTTGATCCAGTGTTGCCTGCTCGTGGGTTTCCAATGGTGTTTGGAAACAAGTGATGGAAGGTGGCCAGTTGTGGCCCAAGGATGACTATTCCCGTCTCACCCTTTTCTTCCCCTTCCCCACATTCTGTAGGGTTGTGCTTAGCTGTCTCCATCCTGCAGCAAGTGCAGACGAGTTTGGCAGAGATTTCAACAGGCTCTTGGCAGTGAGCGTGCATCTGGTCTGGTGATTATATGGCAACTGCAATATTAACGAATGGGTTGTTCATTATCTCACTGTACTTTTATAATTTGTTAAAGGAGCCTGAATCTTTCTTGCAACTAACTGCACAGCACAATGGTGATAAGTAATGTTCAGTAACACCCATATTTGCTTTCTCACTGATAGCTGCTACTGCTGAACGATCACTTAAGCTGCTCTCTGACGTGGCAGAAGCAGTGAAAGGGCAGGGCACCATTGCCTGGGTAGATTGTGGGTAAGTTTTTTAACAATGATAGTTTGACGATGGGATGTTACAGAACCTTAAGTCTTTATGATTTAACCCATTTCTCTCATGCCTCCACCTAATTTCTAGTTGTTTTCCTTCTCTGGGTCTTTCGTATGATGCACAGTTCGCAGTTTGAAGGGGTCGGCAGGCAGCCTAACCTGCTTTCAGAGCTTGTTTCCCCATTCAGCCAGGATACTTCAACCGATTGCGTGTACTCATCTGTTTGGAACATAGGAATAGGAGTCGGCTATTCAGCAGCTCAAGCCTGTTCTGCCATGACTGATCTGTTCCTCCATTAACCTGCCTTAGCTCCATCTCCTTTGATATCTTTATCCAGCAAATATCTATGGTTCTGCATCACAAAAGCTCCAATTGTCCCACAATTTACAGCTTTTTTGGGGGAGTTTCAGATGTCCACTATTTGTGTGAAGAAGTGCTTTCTGATTTCTTTCCTAAATGGCCGAGCTCCAATTTTAAGGTTATAACCAATGATATTTACATTGCACCTTTAACCTAACAAAGCGCCCCGAAGTGCTTAACCCCTTGTTCTTGATTTCCCCTCCATCAAAGGAAATAGTTTCTCTGTATCTACCCTATCAAATCCTTTTAACATTTTAAGCACCCTGATCAGATCACACACAAGCTGATATCTTCATCTGTGTAGCATTTAGTTCTGTTAACCAACCTGAGATTTCCTTAGCTTGTCGTCATATCCCCGATTCAACACAAAGAACTTCTCTATTGGCCATGCTGCCAATCCATGCTTCTGAAGAAGTTTCCAGAGGATTGCCTATGTCCTGGCTTCACTGGCAAATGCATATAACTAATTTAAATGACTTAATTTTGTAAATTTGAATATACCTGCTTCTCGTGTATTTCGTAGCATCCTGGGAAATGCAGTTTTGCTCGGGTATTGTAGATTAAAAAGAAATGCCTGTTTATTACAACCCAGTAACCCAAAAATACTACAAATGCTACAGGGAAAGAGAAGAAGAGTGGGACTTAGAGTAAATAAAGAGAAACTGTTTCTATTGGTAGCCGGGTCTGTAATCAGAGGGCACTAATTTTAGTTAATTGGCAAAGGAACCAGAGGGGAGATGAGAATAATTTTATTAAGCAAGTTGTTGTGATCTGGAATGTGCCGCCTGAAAGGATGGTGGGAGTAGATTCCATAATAACTTTCAAAAAGGAATTGGATGTATACTTGAAAAGGAAAAAGAAAAAGGATTAAGGGGAAGGAGCGGAGGAGTGGGACTAATTGAATAGCTCCTTCAGGCACAATGGACCGAATGGTCGTCTCCTATGTTGGAATCCAAGACAGGAAATGCTCAAAACGGCCGATCAGTCAGTGTATCTGGATTTGAGTTTTGGGAGTGGACCCTTTATCAGTGCTGGAAGATATTCCAAATGAACAGATTTAAAGAGACCAGAACATAGGGGAAGGGGTTGAGCTCATGAACATGCATGTGTGCAAAGAAACTGAATGACCTGTAAAGTCATACAATCAGAGTCATTTACAGCACAGAAGGATGCCTTTTGGCCCATCGAGTCCATGCTGGCTCTCATCGGAGCTATTCAGTCAGTCCCACTCCCCCACTTGATCTGCTTAGCCCTGCAAATCTGTTTCTCTCCATAGCCATCCAGCTTCCTCTTGAAGCCATTGTCTCTGCTTCCACCACCCTTGTGGGCAGTGGGTTCCAGGTCATTACCACCCGCTGTGTAAAAAAAATGTTTCCTCATATTCCTCCTGCATCTCTCGCCCAAAACTTTCTACTGTGTCCATATACCAGTATAGATGTGTATATAAAAAATGACAGGGAAGTTGATAGGATGGTTAAGATAAGAGTAACTAGCAATTATAAATAGAGGTATAGAATATAAAAGCCAAGAGATCATGCTAGAAGTTTATAAATCGCTAGTTAGGCCATGGCTGGAGTATTGTGGACTGTTCTGGGCACCACATTTCAGGAAAGATGTGAAGACCTTAGAAAGGGTACAGAGGAGGTTTACCAGGATGGTACCGGGGATGAGTCATTTCTGTTATAAGGAGAGGTTGGTGAAGTTAGGACTGTTCTCCTTAGAGCAAAGAAGTGACCTAATAGAAGTTTTCAAGATATCAGTAGTTTTGATAGAGTAGATAGAAACAAACTATTCCCTTTGGTGAATGGGTCAATAACCAGAGGTTATAGATTTAAAATAATTAGAAAAAGATCGAGAGGAGAGATGAGATTTTCTCTGACTCAGTTGTCCAGATCTGGAATGTTCTACCTGAAAAGGTTGTGAAAGTAGATTCTATTTTAAGTGATTTCGAATTATGTTAGAGTTTGACAGGTACTTGAGGATGAGAAACTTACAAGGTTACAGACAAAAAGTGGGGATAATTGCTCTCTCAAAGAGCCAGCACAGACATGATGGACTGAATGGCCTCCTTCTGTGCTGTTAGTTTCTGTGAGTCTATGGCAATGACTTGCATTATTTTTGCTCAAAGTCAGTAAAAGGTGATCCTGTTTTCTCGGAGTATGTTCTGTGAGTGCAGTGAGTTCGTTTTTTGGTTGCAATAATGCAAACATCTTGAACATTCAACTATGCACTGCATACTCTCGATCATCAGTAAAGTGATGGAAGGTGTCGTCAACAGTGCTATCACGTGGCACTTGATTAGCAAGAACCTGCTCAATGATTTTCAGTTTGGGTTCCGTCAGGGCCACTCAGCTCCTGACCTCATCACAGCTTTGGTTCAAATATGTACAAAAGAGCTGAACTCAAGAAGTGAGGTGAGAGTGGCTGCCTTTGACATCAAAGCAGCATTTGACCGAGTATAGCATCAAGGAGGCCGAGCAAAACTGTAGTCAATGGAAATCAGTGGGAAAACCCTCCGCTGGTTGGAGTCATACTTAGCACAAAGGAAGATGGTTGTGGTTGTTGGAGGTCAATCATCTCAGCCCCAGGACACCACTGCGGGCGTTCCTCAAGGTAGTGTCCTAAGCCCAACCATCTTCAGCTGCTTCATCAA
The DNA here is from genome assembly GCF_036365525.1 of Heterodontus francisci. Taxonomy (NCBI): domain Eukaryota; kingdom Metazoa; phylum Chordata; class Chondrichthyes; order Heterodontiformes; family Heterodontidae; genus Heterodontus; species Heterodontus francisci. The sequence continues at coordinate 16,320,489 of NC_090377.1, read as the reverse complement.
TGACTTTCCCTCTATCATAAGGTCAGAAGTGGGGATGTTCGCTGATGATTGAACAACGTTCGCCATCTGCAACTCCTCAGATACTGAAGCAGTCCATGTAGAAATGCAGCAAGACCTAGACAATATCTGGACTTGGGCTGATAAGTGACAAGTAACATTCGTACCACACAACTTTCGGGCAATCACCATCTCCAACAAGAGAGAATCTAACCATCTCCCCTTGACATTCAATGGCATTACTATGGCATCCTGGGGGTTACCATTGACCAGAAACTGAACTGGAGTAGCCATATAAGTACAATGGCTACAAGAGCAGGTCAGAGGCTAGGAATCCTGCGGTGAGTAACTCACCACGTGACTTCCCCAATGCCTGTCCACCGTCTACAAGGCACAAGTCAGGGGTTTGATGGAATACTCTCCACTTGCCTGGTTGGATGCAGCTCCAACAACACTCAAGAAGCTGAATACAGTCTAGGACAAAGCAGCCCACTTGATTGACACCTCATCCATATACATTCACTCCCTTCACCACCAACGCACAGTGACAATATTATGTACCATCTACAAGATGCACTGTAACAATGCACCAAGGCTCCTTAGACAGCACCTTCCAAACTGCCGCATGCAAGTTCCCCTCCAAGCCACACACAAGCGGCACAGTGGCGCAGTGGTTAGCACCGCAGCCTCACAGCTCCAGGGACCCGGGTTCGATTCCAGGTACTGCCTGTGTGGAGTTTGCAAGTTCTCCCTGTGTCTGCGTGGGTTTTCTCCGGGTGCTCCGGTTTCCTCCCACAAGCCAAAAGACTTGCAGGTTGATAGGTAAATTGGCCATTATAAATTGTCACTAGTATAGGTAGGTGGTAGGGGAATATAGGGACCGGTGGGGATGTTTGGTAGGAATATGGGATTAGTGTAGGATTAGTATAAATGGGTGGTTGATGTTCGGCACAGACTCGGTGGGCCGAAGGGCCTGTTTCAGTGCTGTATCTCTAATCTAATCTAATCCTGACTTGGAACTATATTGCCGTTCCTTCACCATCGCTGGATCAAAATCCTGGAACTCCCTTCCTAAAACACTATGGATATACCTACCCTACATGGACTGCAGTAGTTCAAGATGGCCGCTTACCACCGCCTTCTCTAAGGTAATTAGGGATGGGCAATAAATGCTGTCCTAGCCAGCGACACCCACATCCCAGGAACGAATTTAAAAAAATATATATTTTCCCACTAAACACTTAACTGAAGGGCCCAGGCCCATTGTAGGAGAGAAGATAAGATAAATCGAAAAGTTGTGGATGGGTAATGTCAAGCTAGGGTTTTGAAAGTCTAGATTGTAGGAAGAGAAGGACGAGGGAGGTAAAAAGCTGCACAGTTTTGAAGTTATCATGATTCACTGTGCACTGGATCACAAGATGAATAGTCAATCAGTTCATCTACCCACCTACACCAAACCTGCATTCCTCCCACTGCAGCACCTAATGTATTTTAAATGATTCTATGGTATTTGCCTCACAACCCTACCCATGTTGATCAGTCCTTGTGTGAAGAACAACTTTCTGGCCTAAGTCCTGAATCTTTGACTGTTTAAACCTGTGTTTCCTTTCTCAACGCCATCATGTTTTGTGTCTACTTTTCCTATTCCATTTATTATTTTCAATGTTCACTGTGGCTGGTTTTCTTTTATTGAGGTGTTTGGGGTATTTAATGGCATGTGCACAAGGTACAAAATCTGATTGATTTTAATTGATAAGATTTCCTGTAGCACGTTGAATGTTGGCGATGATATGCATTCAAGTACGTTTTATGAATCTTTTTGTTCTCGCTTATCATTCATCATTGGTGTTTTACTTCTAAGGGAATGATCAGGGTAACTAAAATAAAAGCAAAATGCTGCGGATGCTGGAAATCTGAAATAAAAGCTGAAAATGCTGGAAACGCTCAACAGGTCAGGCAGCACCTGTGGAATGTGAATGAGTTAGCGTTTCAGCTCAATGATCTTTTTCGAAGACCCTCCACAACGCACACTCCACTTCATTTGTGGCTTAAATGAAAATAGTATTTTTATCTGCCCGTATTTGGTGAGTAGCTGAGCCACAGCTGAGGACTGTGCTGAGTTCTCTTGCCTTGCTCAGAGTAATTGTGACCTCGATATCTCTGCATTAGGGAGGAGCTGAGTGCAGTGCGGGTGGGTGGGGAAGCCTTGGCTTCTGCTTCTGATTGAAATTCTCTGGGATTGCATACATGGATATTGAGTGCAGCCAAGATTGGATAGGGCACTGATGACCTCCCCCATCTCCATCCCTTTCCCTCCGCCCCTGCGGCCACCAACCCTACGGTGGTCAGATAATCTGCCAGTGATAACTGTCCAGATTAATTGAATACTAGCAATTTAAGTGAAAGGTGTTTAGGTGTCAGTGGAAACATATCACAGCAAAGATTCAGCACTCATTTGTAGGTGGTGTGGGATGGGGAAAGCAGGGATAATAGTGTTCCACAGTTACATTTTAAGCTTGTACAGAGGATAATTTGTTCTTTTCTTTATGCAGCACAGCAGGGAGCAGTACTTAATTTGTCATGCAAATTGGTTCTTTTGTTTAGCAGTCATCTTCATGCCAAAATCATTAATATCTTGCCCAAGTTACGCTTGAGCTTAGAGGGTGAATGTTGGCAGGATATTTGAGCACGGTGGACACGGCCAAACAGAGGCCAGCATATAATGATCACTAATGCGAAATGGCCATTTTATCCTATCCTATCCTTGGGTCAGGTGCATTGAAGTCATTTGTAACTCCCTTGATGCAACTCTGGCTGAAACTGACTGATCACAGATTGAGCTTCGTTCTGTATATCACTCAGTATCTCTTCGGACAGTGTATTTAGGGACAGAAGTAGGTCATTTGGCTCATCAAACATTCTACAGTGTTAGCTGAGGCAACTCTTCAACTTTTTAATCCTAATTTCCCACCTTTCTCTGTAACCATTAATATCTGCACTTCCCAAATATCTATCGACTGTTAAACACCTGGATTGATTGCACCTTCAGGGAGAATCTCCTGCTACCCCTCTTCATTTAACCTTATAAGCCAGTGCATTTACAAACATTGCCATCAGAGGAGCTTGTGGTTGTGCTACTTAAAATAAAAGCAAGGGTGGTTTGTACAACAGATGGAAGTTGCATCCACGTTAAATAAGCTGATCAGTAACCGTGTCCAAATTGTTTCCTACACATTGACTAACTGCTGTGCCAATGCCTCATTTTTCGGACTCCTACCCTTGATTACTGGGGAAATGATAATTGTCTTCAAGTCATGTTGACTGAGCTCCTTCTGCCGGGGAAGCTTATGAATGCTACCTGCTGGTGACTTAAGATGTACTATGCCCAGAAAGCAATTTAGTCTGTTGCAACTGAATGTATGAGACAACTCTGCATTATAAGAATTTTTGGCTTTTTTGTGAAGGAGGAATTTCAAGTATTGCTGCAGTAGACACTAAAGACAGAGAGAGTGTCTCCCATTTACAGTCGTGTCACGGTGCTGTCTTCTTACAGGAACAGTGAAAGCAGGAAGCTGTGCAAGAAGATGAAAGTGGATCCAGCCTCAAAGCAAAATGGCATTGAGTTGCTGCATTACAAGTAAGCCGAAGCTAAGTCCATGAAGTGCTGAGATTTAGTATTTCCAGCAAGACCATTTTTTGGGATATAAGCAACTGTTGCATGCAGTTTTCTCCCCAGGCCACACATCATCCTCTGACTGAGAGTAGCAGATGGATGCCTTGCTGCATGATTTCTGCAAGTGTTCTGAAGCCAGGTGCTGGGCTACATTTGCTCTTCCCTGCTTGGCACGTCCCCCTATCAGCACACTGAGGTTGTAGCATTCTGCCATCATACTCCTGTAACTCAGCATGTTTTGCTTTTAAAAATTGTTCTACCCTTGTTTTGTCGTCTGCCTTTTCTTTTTATTTGTTTGTGGGATGTGGGCGTCACTATCTAGGCTAGCATTTATTGCCCATCCCCAATTGTCCTTGAAAAGGTGCAGTATGCTCCTTGGGTGGTAGCAGCCTTAAAGGGCAAAAAAACACTTGCGTTGATATAGTGCCTATCAGGACTTCACGCCGTCCCAAAGCGCTTTACCATCAATGAGGTACTTTTGAAGTGTAGACACTGTTGTAAAGTAGGAAATGCAGCAGCCAATTTGAACACAACAAGGTCCCCACAAACAACCATGAATTAAAGTACCAGATCATCGGTTTTAGGTTTTGGTCGAGGCATAAATGTTGACCAGGTTCTTTGACTAGTGCCGTGAGATCTTTTAGATCCACCTGAGAAGGCAGGCAGGACCTCATTCCAGAGATGGAACTTCTGAAGGTGCAATGCACCCTCAACACTGCACCAGAGTGCTAACTTAGCTTATGTGTTCAAGTCTGTGGAGTTGAACTTCAACTTTCAACCTCCTAGTTCAGAGACAAGAGTGCTGCCACTAAGCTAGAGCTTTGATAACTTTGTCAAGTAATGTTCTTCAGGCGAGAGGCCAGATGATGAGTACCAGCAGGACTTTTGACTGTGCAGGGCATTGCAACTGATCTTGATCCTGTCCAAACATTCACTTTCTAGTTGTGGCCACTGAATAATATGAAGCAAAACGGTGGTCGATTTTTTTTGTTTATATCCCTCTAGCTAAATGAGGCCAGTTAAAATGACTTAATCACCACCTTAGCTGAGATCAGCTAGATCAGAGGAGAACAGGGATCATGTCTGGGATGTTCCTGCTCCGTATAACTCCATAACAGGGTGCTACATTTGTCCATTGAGTGGAACACTTGCTGTGCAAGGAATCTCTCACTCACGCCTTCACGCTCAAGCAGAGGTTAGTATGTCAATGGCTGCAGCACCAGTCTGTCTTTGAGAAAAACCTATGACAGTGGCAAACTATCTGTGCCAAAAGATAATGAGGCTAATGGACATGTGAAAGTAATGGATTCTGAAGTCATTGCTTGATCGGAGTCTGAATCCATGATTAAAGTCATTCTGGGTGGGTCCCATATTGTCAAGATGTGGTGCGGTCTATTTTACTGTGGAACTCGCACACTTAGTTATTGGGGAAAGTTGATTAATGTGCTGAAGAAAAGCAAAACTGAATTCTCAGTCAGTCTTACTTTTCCCAGCCTATGAATCCAGAATCGAAATATATTTGATACGGTCCCGTATCGAGAATCTTCAAACATTGCTTTTTAAAATGTGTAATTTTTTTTCTCTTCCTTTGCTCCTTCCTATTCATTTATGTACATTGGACTGGGGACTCCCCCGACCACTAATTAAGTGGCCACATATGAGCATAGACAATGAATGTTGGTGCAGTATTCAACCAGCTTGGTTAAGCAGCTGAAAACACCCAACATTCACTCATGCACTTGCAGTAGAGGTTGCTGGACAATGATTCCTGGCCAGACTGGGTATACCTAATATTCTTTCCCAACCAAGCCCAGGAACGCTGTGTTCACAGTAATTCTCTTGCCAAGCCAACTGGTAATGGTGCTTATGGTGCGTTTAACTTCAATTTAGAACAAACAATAGTTGCAGCCAAATCCAGGCCACTTCAACATGCTGGCTATTGTGAGAAACTGGTTGAATCAGTTTGTGCCAGGTGTACGTTGCTATGTGCCTCTTGAATCAGTCTGTCTGTTTTGAGAAAGACAAGGAGGTTGCATTGATGTTTGGGGTACATTTTTGAGGGGAGAAGGATGTTTGTACTTGTGCTGAAAAGGTACTGATATCTGATTGTTTCTGGCCGTCTAGGGACGGAGCTTTCCACGTTGAATACGAAAGGCCTGAAACATTCAAGGTAATAAATGTTTGTGCCAAGCATTCATGGTCCTTGGTTTCTACATGATTTCGACAAGGCACAATCCTTGATTTCTACATGATTAATTGAACAGTGCATTGTCGTTACGTTTGCGGTATGCCTGGCTACAGATCTTGATGCAATGTGCTTGAAGGAGACAAACTCTCAAATGCTTGCCCCCTATGTCTGTTACAAGTAGTTTTAATTCAGTTAGTTTATGGGTCTCTAATGTATAGTCTTGCACATGCCATTTTTGTTCAAGTACAAGAATAGAGCGATGAACCAATATTCCCTCGAAGCTGTGTGGCCGTGCAGCAACCCAAGTCCTCGTGCAGACTGTGCACAAGTTGGCCCTTTAAGTTACTGCACGTGCGTGTGCCAAAAAAATTAGAGTGTACATTGGTGATGACTATGGCCAAGGGATTCCTTTGTGTCCGCTTCATATGGCAGGTGACCACGCTTTGAACTGTCTGCTGTGAGACCTGTTTCCTAGGTACACATACACTGACTCGCTCACAAGCCCTCGCTTGCACACACGCTCACGTGCGCACGCACACACACACCCCCCTTACTGCTAATTCCATAACAATCTTCAGCCGAGGACAAGGAACAATAAATCCCTTTATCTGACATTTCTCACTGATGTGTTACATAACCTCATTGCCCTCTCTTTCTCTCAATTGTGGCGTTAGCTTGCTGCAATCTGTTGTGGTTTCACTCACGATTCACTCTATAATTGTGCAATTGCTTGAGCCACTCTTCTGACGAGCCAGTTCTATCCATTGGTGCAAATGGCTGCCTCAACTGTTGTGGCAAAATGGAATATAAATCCCACCAATGCCATCAGGTGTCTGTAATAAAAGTGCCAATTTCCAGTTTGAGCCAGGTCACTAACCTTTTTATTTTAAAATGAGGATGAATAGTGGGATGAATGGTCAACCCAAGCTGCAGTTAACTTCCTCCTATTGGTTGACTCCAGGCTGACACACAGTTTTGGATGCTTGTTTCCTGAGTTGCCTCTTGTGCCAGAAAGGGATCAAATTTTCTTCCTCCTCCTCCCAAAAGTACATACTCCTGCCAGCATAAGGTTCCACATGCAGTCCTTCAGTAACTGATCCAAGTGGCCACTTTTCATGTTCAACTAGGGCAGTAAACCTTGGCAGCTAATCAACCATGAAAGGTGTTGCATCTGAGCCTGATCTGTCCTTCCCTGGCATCCGTGCATGCGTTGTACAGCAGGAGGCTCTGGATATGAAAAGAAAGCTGGTTGTTATTTTTCCTCCCGCAACTCCTTCGCAGCTCTGACTTATTAAAGCCAATTATTACCTGGGCTGAAATCAGCTAATCCTGGTACAAAATCTCATGCCTTTTTGTTTTTTGGTGGGTGCAAATAGGAATATTTTTAAAGCTGCAGAGGAGATCTTATGACTGAGTTAAAGCAGCTTGCCTTGCCCAGTAGTGAAAAAAAAATAAAGGCACTTCTATGTAAAAAGGACTATGAGGTCCTTAATGTAAAGATCTAAAGGCAGGAAGTGTCAATATTACATCCCCTTTAGTGGTTAAAGAGGATAAGCCACAAATCATAGTGTGTGTTATTTGGTTAACCTGACTCTCGATACGGATGCTTGTGTAAGATGTATAGTTTCCGTGACAGTAATGGTACAGCAGGGCTTGAGGTAAACCAGATTTGCTTACTTACAAATTAAGAGCAAATGTTTTTTGTTTGAAAAGTCTATAAAAATGGCAATGCTTCAGAATTACTGTGTTTGCCTGACCTAGCTCCTGGCATTGGCACAGATAAAATTTACATTTTTGCATTTGACTCATTTAAAATCTGCAGCCCATAAACCCCATCCTGCAAAAGCATCCTTTTATTTTCTTGAATGATTTCCAAAGTTCCCCTGTCCGTCAGTCTATTTCATGGACTGATCACTCATCACGTAAAGGGCTTCCTAAATTAGTCTTTTAGCTGTTCCTACACTATACCTTCCACTCCACCTCCGACCTCTGCCTTTAGAGATCCAGAGTTATGTTTTTTAAACTGTTTATAATCTTTAAACAACTTGTCTCTCCTTCTGAGTTAAAGAGTTTAAATCTTTCCTCATAAACAGTGTGGTTGAATCCTCCAGGATCCCACTTTCTGGCTCTTTTGTGGAATATGAACTTACGAATTAGGAGCAGGAGTCGGCCACTCAGCCCCTCCAGCCTGCTCCACCATTCAGTAAGATCATGGCCGATCTGATTGTAACCTCGCCTCCACATTCCTGCTGCCCCCCCCCCCCCCCCGATAACCTTTTACCCCCTTGCTTATCTACCTCTGCCTTAAAAATATTTAAATACTCTGCTTCTACTGCCTTTTGAGGAAGAGTTCCACAGACTCATGACCATCCGAGAAAAACATTTCTCCTCATCTGTCTTTAATGGGCATTAAATGGGCACTATTTTTAAATAGTGACTCGTAGTTCTAGATTCTCCCACAAGGGGAAATATACTTTCCACATCCACCCTGTCAAGACCCCTCAGGATCTTGTATGTTTCAATGAAGTCCCCTCTTACTCTTCTAAACTCCAGCATATACAAGCCTAGACTGTCCAACCTTTCCTTTATAAGACAACCTGCTCATTCCAGGTATTAGTCTAGTAAACTATCTCTGAACTGCTTCCAATACATTTACACTCTTCCTTAAATAAAGAGACCAATATTATACACAGTACTCCAGATGTCATCTCACCAATGCCCTATGTAACTGAAGAATAACCTCTCTACTTTTGTATTCAATTCCCCTCACAATAAAAAATAACATTCTATTAGCTTTCCTAATTACTTGCTGAACCTGCATACTAACCTTTTGCGATTCACGCACGAGGACACCCAGATCCCTCGGCATCTCAGCTCTGCAATCTTTCACCATTTAGATGATATGCTTTTATATTCTTTCTGTAAAATGGACAATTTCACATTTTCCTACATTATACTCCATTTGCCAAATCTTTGCCCACTCACTTAACCTGTCTATAGCCCTTTGTAGTCTCCTTATGTCCTCTTTACAACTTACTTTCCTACCTATCTTTGTGGTCATCAGCAAATTTAGCAACCACTTTCGGTCCCTTCATCCAAGTCATTTATATAAATTGTAAAATGTTGAGACCCCAGCAATGAACACTGTGGCACACCACTCTTTACATCTTGCTAACCAGCAATTTGACCCATTGATGTCCGTTTCCTTTTAGCTAGCCAACCTTCTATCCATGCCAATCCCCCTACACCATGAGCTTTGATTGTCCGCAATAACCTTTGATGTGCAACCTTATCAATTGCCTTTTGGAAATCTAAGGACAGTACATCCACTGGTTCCCCTTTATCCACAGCACATGTTACTACTTCAAAGAACTCCAATAAATTGGTTAAACCAATTTCCCTTTCATAAATCCATGTTGATTCTGCCTGATTACCTTGAACTTTTCTAAGTGCCCTGTTATAGCATCTTCAATAATAGCTTCTACCATTTTGTCCAAGACAGATGTTAAGCAAACTGGCCTGTAGTTTCCTGCTTTCTGCCTCCCTCCCTTTTTGAATAAAGGAGTTGCATTTGCTGCATGTGAAGATCTGGTGGTCTGGCTCATCAGTGCACTAATGCCCGGTGACAGAATGGTGGTATTCAGGTTCTGGTTGTAGGGGCGTCTTGGCAGCCTGCTACAAAACAGTAATCCTTGCATCGTATCAAAGACAACTTTCTGGCAAAAACTAGCAAATAGAGGGCAACCCTACATTTTCTTTTTATATGGAAAACCTTTGATTCCTCTTGCAAAAAAGGCCATCATTTTTTTTATGTGTGCATTTCTTTCTGAAGTCTCATCTGTTGGCCAGTTCCAGTGGTTAATGTTGTAATGGTTGATGTAATCTCCCCTCCATTCCTGCCAGTCTGTGAGAAGCTTCTTTGGGATCGGGGTGGAATAGGCACAATACCACTGATTAGCCCGAGAAGTTTTAGATGCAAATAGTCTTTTCATTTCCTTTAATCCTCCGTGCCACCACAAATAATTTGAGTATTCAAAACTCCGAGATTGTGCTCCTGAGCTTAGAAATTCATGAACTCTGCACTGTTTCTGATTGTTCACAGTCAATGGTGGCATTTATGAGGGATCCGGAGGGCGCTCCATTGTGGGAAGAGAATCCTGAGGCAAAGGATGTGGTTCACATTGACAGTGAGAAGGTTTGACACTATTCCTGATAATGGACTTAGCTGGGAAATAGGATACTCAATAGTGGTAACAATGCTGCTTTATTTTGTTTGTGCACACGAGAATGTGAATGCTGTCAATGTTTTAGATCATGGCACAAAGGACATGTAATGCATGCAGTATAGTGTGACCTTGCATTATCTCATGGGATTTATTTAAGATTGTTCTTATATTGGTTAAAATTTCTGCATGGAGTGTTTTGATATTTTTAAATAAAAGAATGTAATTTACTGTAATGCCAGTACTATGATAAAAGGAAGGACTTTAATGCATAAATAACCGAAAGTCACTGGGAAGTCACAACAAGACGATCACAGAACCATGCGATTTGCAGCACAGCAGGAGGCCGTTCAGCCTTTCGTGTCAATGTTGGCTCTTTGCTAGAACAATGTGGAACTAATCCCGCTACCCTTCTCTCTTTCCCCCCCATAGCCCTGAATCTTTCCTCTCATCATTTAAGGAAAAATGTGGATAAATATTTGTAGTAGTATCTGTAAATGCTCCCTGTGGCAAATCATCGTGTGCTCAGACATGAAGGGCCTGTTTCTGTGTTGTATTACTGTATGGCTCTATAACTTGGTTACATCCAAAAGCCAACCTATTTTACCAAGGTCCACAGCACAGATACAGTCCATTTGGCCAAACTGATCTATGCCAGCGTTCACACTTCACACGAGCCTGCTCACACCTGTTCAAAGTATCGTCTACTTTCAGATGATCAATTTGCTTCCAGTGCTTTCAGTTCTACGGAGGGTATTACTGAGAGTAAAAACTTGACTGACTCCCAAAGATGGCATTAAAAGGAAAATTCCCTTTGACTTCCTTGGGCCTACATCAAAAATGCACTCAGCTCAACTTTGCTCAAAATCCAACCACAGAACATATCACTGTCAGCGGGAAGACCTGCTAAATATCTCAACAAACAAAATCTGAGAAACCACAGAAAAGGAGATATAGATATCACACTGCTGACCACAACATGTTGTGTTGAAAACTGCACATCGTACAATTTCTTTTGTGTGATCTTTGGACTATTCTTGAGGTCTCTTACCAATAATTAATCTTTCCTTTGATATAAGAATTGCTATTTCCTTAAACAATCTTACAGGGACTGTCATTTGGGGTGAGGAGAGGAAGAGAAATACTCTTAACGAATACATAGAAAATGTATGTCTTGTACCTGAGATTGAACATTTTTGTTGGTGTAACAACCTGCATTTATATAGCACCTTGAGTATAGTAAAATGTCTCTGGGCCCTTCACAGAGTATAATCAGACAAAAATTGATACCGAATTAAAGGAGGAGACATTAGGACAGGCGACCAAAAGCTTCGACAAAGAGATAGATTTTAAGGGAGGAGAGAGAGGTAGAAAGTCGGAGAGGTTTAGAAGGGGAATTAGAACTTAAGCTAACATTTTCAAGTTTTCTGATGAGACAAAACTAGGTGGGAATGCGAGTTGAGGACGCAAAGAGGCTTCAAGGGGATTTAGACAGGCTAAGTGAGTGGGCAAGAACATGGCAGATGGGATATAATGTGGAAAAATATGAAATTATTCACTTTGGTAGGAAAAGTGGAAATGCAAAGTATTTCTTAAATGGTGAGAGATTGGGAAGTGTTGATGTCCAAAGGGACCTGGGTGTCCTTGTTCATAAATCACTGAAAGTTAACATGCAGGTGCAGCAAGCAATTCGGTAGACATATGGTATGTTGGCCTTTATTGCAAAAGGATTTGAGTACAGGAGTAAAGAAGTCTTACTGCAATTGTATAGAGCCTTGGTCTCCTTATCTAATGAAGGATTTACTTGTCATGGAGGGAGTGTAACGGAGGTTCACCAGACTAATTCCTGGGGTGGCGCGATTGTCTTGAGAGATTGAGGAGACTGGGCCTGAATTCTCAAGTTTAGAAGAATGAGGGGTGATCAGGAGAAGCATACAAAATTCTTACAGGGCTCAACAGGGTTGATGCAGGAAGGATGTTTTCACTGGTTGGTGGGAGGGTCTATAACCACGGGACACCATCTCAGAATAAGAGATAAGCCATTTAGGACTGAGATGAGGAATTTCTTCACTTGGAGGCTGGTGAATCTTTGGAATTCTCTACCCCAGAGGGTTATGGAGGATCAGCCATTGAGTATGTTCAAGGCAAAGATCGCTAGATTTCTAGATATTAAAGATATCAAGGGATTATGGAAATAGTGCAGGAAAATTGCATTGAGAGGGGGATCAACCATGATGTAGTTGAATGGCGGAGCAGGCTCGAGGGGCTGAATGGCCTACTCCTGCTCCTATTTCCTATGTTCCTATGCTCATGTGTAGACAATTGAAGCCATTGCTGCCTATGGTGAGGTGAAGGAAGTGGGTGGAGGGTTTGCACAAGAGGCTTGATTTGGAGGAAGCCAGTGAAGGTGGGAGTAAGGGAGGATTTAAATTCTCGTGTGAAGATTTTAAATTTGAGCTTATGGTGCACCAGGAGTTAACGTAGGTCAGAAAGCCCAGTGGGTGAACGGGACCTTATGCAAGTTAGGATACAGGCAATAGAGTTTTTGATGAGTTCAGGTTTGTAGAGGGTGGAAGATAGCCAAAAGAATGTTTTGGAGACCCAACTGAAAAAGTCTAGCTTTGGTGTATCTGGACCTGTGTCTAACCCAGAACTGACATGTTCTGGTATGTGGGTGCCAATTCTAGTGCTCATGCACAAGTCAGTATTCTAAAGGTGCGTTCCAACCAGTAAGAAGTTATGTTTTGTGTCAGCATTGGGTCAGTGGTAGCACACTCTCCTCTGAATCAGAAGGTTCATAGTTCAAGACCCATTCCTGAGACTTGAGCTAGCAATCTATGACAACACTCTAGTGCGATACTGAAGGAGCGGATGCTATCCTTTGAATGAAATGTTAAACCGAGGCCCTGTCTGGCCACTCGGGTTGATGTGAAAGATCCCATGGCCTTATTCAAAAAAAGAGCAAGGGAATTCTCCCTGGTGTTTTGGTCAATATTTATCCCTCAACCAACACCTTAAAAGATATAAAATAAGAGCAAAATACTGCAGATGCTGGAAATCTGAAATAAAAGCAAGAAATTCTGGAAATACTCGTCAGGTCTGGCAGCATCTGTGAAGAGAGAAGCAGAGTTAATGTTTTAGGTCAGTGATCCTTCATCAGTTCTGCCAGAGCTGAGAGTATTTCCAGCATTTCTTGTTTTTAATACCTAAAAACATATTATCTGTTCGTTTATCTCATTGCTGTTTGTGGGGCCTGGCCACGTGCAAACTGGCTGCTGCATTTCTTACATTACAACAGTGATTACACTTCAGAAGTACTTCATTGGCTGTAAAATACTTTCGGGCACTCTGAGGCCTTGAAAGTCATTATGTAAATGCAAGCCTTTCCTTCTAACTGCATGGAAGGGGAGATACCAATAATGAGGAACAATGTCATGAAGACTTGACCTTATCTGTGTTGTTGCGAGTGCAAATTACTGGAGGAATTGGACTGGTCCATCAAGGGGCAAGTCACAGATTTCTCATAGATCAGTGTAAGCTGCAACAAACTTGGTTCTGAAGGATCATCTCATTCAAGCTGTTTTGTATAAGGGGCAGAGTTCCAAAGACACCGCGTGTGGGAAGAGAGTTAACAGTCAGTAGCAAAGCATGCAAAGCTTCTCTTTGACTGAAATGCAAATACAAAGGGCTGTATGTGCACGGCAGCTTGGTCAGCAGTTGAAAGAGAAAGATGCACATTTCGCGTATAACCCTTCAGCAGAGCTGTGCTTTTATTGTCATTTCCAGCACTTGGTGCTTTACTTTTTACCTCATCTGTGACCTGGGTTTGGCATCCAGGCTCAAGAAGGATGCCAATCCCTGATCAAGGGATTGACAGTCAGCTCATTGAGCAGATCTTTTCAAGTTTGGAGTTCTGCGGTACTGGATGTCCTAATTTTTGGCTGGCCCTGCGTCCACTGAGAAACCATACATCAGAGGGAAGAAAAATTTTTTTTTACTCTTCACCTTGTGGGAGGAGATGCTTTTGATTAACTGGCTATTCACCTTGTTGATAATGGGATCTTGCTGTGTGCAAAATGGCTGCCTTGGTTTGCCTATGTGGCAACAATTATTGCATTTCAAAGTAATAGGCTACATGTGTCTAGCTGTGCGGTGTTTTTGAGCTGTGGTAAGGTGCTATAGAATTGAGAGTCTTGTTTTTTTTTTCCTCCTTCCCAAGAGCAATGGTATTCCCATTAAAGCAGTTCAGCTATTTTCAGTGTATTTCTGTTTCCACACACTTGGAATACTCTAGATTTTAATAGTTAAAATGAGCATTTAATAACTGGATATGGCATGTGGCCCTAGAATCTTTTGTGCTTGGGACTTAATGAAATAACGGATATTAAAATTACCCCATTGTATTTTCTGATGCAACTCTTGGCCCCTCCAAATGGCATGAGGCCATCATCTTATTTAAATTATGTGCGCCATGTTTACCATATCCGTGTTCATTCCAAAACAGGGAGCATTGCTGAGCACCAAAGACACATATACAAAGTAGGATGAAGTGTTCAGAGCTTGTGTGTGAAAATTTCACAGCAAATTGGAATAACTAGTGTGCATGACTTAAGGCGGTGTTTAAAGCACCTCCGGAAAGTAGAATGTAAGCTTAAGGCATACCAGAACCATAGTGACACAAAAGTAAAGTCATCCAAAGGTGCTGCACATGTAAATTTTTGAAATACAAATATTTCAACCTTTTCCCAATAAATTTCCAAGTAAATCTAGTTGCACAAAAGTTGTTTGGTTCTTTCTTCGTAGTTGAATCTTTCCCAAAGCTGCAGACCTAATTTTTTTTGATCATGTTGAGTATAAAGACAGACAGTTCTCCAAGGTTTGCCTTTCCAGCACATAAGCTTCATATTCCAGAGATTTTGTACTGCTGGTCAAATGCCACAGTTATGCTGGAACGTTGGCAATGGTGCAGCTAACCTTATCTTTGCTCCTCCTTCCTGTCAGTCGCAGAAGGGAACTAAATGGTTAGAAAAGAACAATGCACAGCATTCCTGCTTCTGGGACAGCTCCATTGTTGGTCTCGTGTTTTGTTCTGTTTTTAGTTGGCTTTCAGACCTGATCTCTCCCCAACCCTTCCTCTAATACACCCGCAGTGTCCAAAATATCATAGCCACAAGCAGTCAATCCCATATAAACAGACAAAAGGTGAGATTAACTTTATTCCCACACACATTGCGTCCAGGGCATGTACAAAATTTTAAGAGTTGGGGGCAATGAGAAGGGTTCTGAAGGATTTTTTTTAAATAAGGGGAATAATTTTGAGCAACCCATGTAAACATATACAAAAGAGTTTAAAAAAAATTAAGTTCTCTATTTTGAATGGAGGCATCTGCTGAAGGCAGCCAATGATGCTTTTCCCTTCGTAGTAAGTCTTTCTGGTTACAGGATGAAAAAATGTTCAAAAGGTGGAAACTTTTTTGAAGTTCGATTTTTTTTTTTTCTAAATGAAAGAACTTGCATTTTTTAAAAATAGAGCTCCTTTTTGTCGCCTCGGGAAATCCCAAAGCCGCCGCACAGCCAATTGAATTACCTTTTTGAAGTGTAATCACTCTTTACTGCAGGCAGATGTGGCAGTCAGTTGCATACAGCATGGTCCCCCAAACAACAGTGTAATAAATGACTACGTAATATGTTTCAGTGGCATTGGATGAGGCTTAAGTGATGATGGCCAGGACTCCTCAACTCCCCTTCAGATAATACCATGGGATCTTTCACATCTATCTCGGCAAGCAACTCTGTATATTGACTGAAACAAAAGATGTGCAACTCAGCACTGCATTGAAGTGCCCTGATTTTGTAATACATTTCTTTAGGAAACTGTAGGCTTCTTGCCTTTTATATCACTTTAGATGCACTGTTTTCCAGTGTAGTAAGTATTGACTTGCTTTCTTTGGTCATCCTGTTCGCTATTTCTTTAGGAATTCAGAAAATTGATAAAGAAGGAGGAGCGACCAATTCTCATGATTTTCTACGCCCCATGTAAGTTTTCTTCTGTGTGCGCATGCACGTTCCTAGCCAGTTGGTAATAGCACTGCATGTCTTTTTTCTGTCTCTCTAGCATCCACAATTGAGGTGGCGAGTGGTTGGCATGTTACAACTGCTTTGGCAGTGGGGTGTTGAGGTGTGGGTAGTGGGGGACTGGGTTTCTGCAAAGCAAGTGACCACAGCTGGATAACTAACCAGAAGCTCCTTTTCTACACCATCCTTTTAAGGAAAAAAAAATCTCAAGGGCCATGCAGACGACAAAGCGGAGGTTGGGGTAGGTGGAGAGAGAATCAGCCAGGATTGCTCCTCCTAGTCGCCATGCAGTGGAAATTGTGAATGTTTGGGAGAACAGAATTGGGTTCAATTTTTATGTTCCTTCCCCACCCTCACCATCAGCGTCAAATATCTTGCCAGCACACAAAGGTTAATGGAGACCTGGGCCTCTTTTTCCCCAAAAAACTCTTGAGGTTGGGGTTCAATGGAAAACTTCAAGACTGAGTGTTCAATTTTTGTTGGCCAGTTGTATTAAGGGTTGTAGAAGCAAGGTGGGTAGATGGAGTTGAGATACAGATCATTCATCTAATTGAATGGCAAAACAGACGCAAGGGGCTGAATAGCCTCCTCCTGTTCCTATGTTTCACTCCCTGTCAAAGATGGTGTAAGAAGGGTAGCTCCTTCATTGGAATGCAAGAGACCTCCCCTCCTGCCAGCTGTGGATCCGCACTAAAGTTCAGGAGAGAAGAATTAGAGGGAAAGGAAATCATGACATTCCTCGTTCAATCAGATTAGAAAAACACTCCTTGCTATTTTTGCAAAGAATACTTTTTGCACTGTTTTCACTGCTGCAACCCCTGATGATAATGAAGCAGCAAGATTCCTCTCGGCCTTCTGTTACTCAGTCAGTGTTTTGTTGCTTTGTGACTTATTTTCATTTTAGAACAGCTGCTAGTTCTTTTGTGTGCCTGTGTTTTTTTAAATCTTAAAAATCTTAAGAACCTGTACAGTTGGTACATTTATTGAATAAAGTGAGTGCTGTCAGAGCTTGTCGTATTGTGATTTTTTTTTTCTTGCAATGGCCATTTTTTGATGTGTAGGATGCATTACTTCTCCCTAGCCTATCTGTTCCTGCCCATTTTATTTATTTATTTAGAGATACAGCACTGAAACAGGCCCTTCGGCCCACCGAGTCTGTGCCGACCATCAGCCACCCATTTATACTAATCCTACACTAATTCCATATTCCTACCACATCCCCACCTGTCCCTATATTTCCCTACCACCTACCTATACTAGGGGCAATTTATAATGGCCAATTTACCTATCAACCTGCAAGTCTTTGGCATGTGGGAGGAAACCGGAGCACCCGGCGGAAACCCACGCAGACACAGGGAGAACTTGCAAACTCCACACAGGCAGTACCCAGAATTGAGCCCGGGTCGCTGGAGCTGTGAGGCTGCGGTGCTAACCACTGCGCCACTGTGCAACAGGGATTGATTTGGCCACTAATGGGCGGCACAGTGGCATGGGCAGCACAGTGGTTAGCACCACAGCCTCACAGCTCCAGCGACCCGGGTTCAATTCTGGGTACTGCCTGTGTGGAGTTTGCAAGTTCTCCCTGTGTCTGCGTGGGTTTCCTCCCACATGCCAAAAAAAGACTTGCAGGTTGATAGGTAAATTGGCCATTATAAATTGCCCCTAGTATAGGTAGGTGGTAGGGAAAATATAGGGACAGGTGTGGATGTGGTAGGAATATGGGATTAGTGTAGGATTAGTATAAATGGGTGGTTGATGGTCGGCACAGACTCGGTGGGCCGAAGGGCCTGTTTCAGTGCTGTATCTCTAAACTTAACTAAACTAAACATTTTCTGTCCTTTTAACCCCACCCTTCTCCCCCTCCCCTCAGGCATAAGGATGAGCCCTGCAGCTGCTTATGTTCCTGTCACAATCTGGTTGTGCAGGATCACGAGCATCAACCTATATCCGCAACTCTATGATGCATTTCATATCTGTATTCGATAGCTGCACGATATTTAAAGAAAACATCTGAGAAATAACGATTAACAGTCCACTGATCGTACGCTGTTCTGCATTGTTTTAAAGGGACACTTAATGTCTTCCGGCAGCCATGCTCCTACTGAATGAACAGAACAGCTTACAAGCAACGATAACGAGACAAATTTTGCAAACCTAAACTAAAAGCGAAAAGGCTGGAATTACACAGCAGGTTGACCAGCACCTGAGGGAGAAAGACTGGTTAAAGTTTCAGCCATAATCCTTCATCAGAACTAAGTAGTGAACTATTCTAGTGAGACGAGCCATGACCAGATCGTTATCAACTATATATCAAATATATACATATTCTGTGCTTAGCTCCTGAGCGACAGTGAGTTTTAGGTTTTCTTCTGACACATGCAAAATGTCGTAATGACTCCCTTGTACTTGCAGTACCCATTGTACATGGTTCCGTTGCCAGTCAAGGTTTGGATGTAAGCACAAGAGGAATAATATCGGAGTTTGTTGATGGACTAAATGTGAGGAAGAGTTTGTAGGAGGACAAAAAAAAACCCACCAATGCTGAAAATCTAAAAACAGAAAATAATCTAAACACTCAGCCAGTCTGTGAAGAGCAGCATTGTTAACGTTTCAGGAAATGCCCTTCAGGAGGCCAAAGGCAGGTTAGCAGAATGGGCAGGTAGGTGACAGATGCAGATCAGTGAAATAGGTAGTGGTACGTTTTTGGCAAAAGAATAGTGAAAGGAGGAATACCCTAAACAGTCATCAAGTGGAAAAATGGAGAAATCAAAGATATATGGATCTTTTAAAGGTAGGAGAGAAGAGGGTGTAAAAAGGTGAATGGGTTTCTGAACTTAATACAGAAGGCATAGAATGTAAAAAAATGCTGGATTTGTAGAAGATGGTGAGGAAGAATATTAGAACCATGGAAAAGAAATAGCCAAATTAAATTGAATATGTAATACTATGAATATAAGTCTCTGATTATGAAGAAAGGCCTAACAAATTTGGACATTTTTGCATTGGAATATTGAAGGTTGAGGGTGGGGGAATTAATAGAGCTTATCAATGATGGAAGGTAAACAGTGAAAGACTTTCCACTGATTGGCGAGTCACTAAAAAGGGAGTTTAAATTGGGGGCTATCACTAGAAGAGCGAATCATAGAATCTTACAGTAGAGAAGGAGGCCATTTGGTCAAAGTGTCTGTGCCAGCTCTTTGAAAGAGCTGTCCAATTTAGTCCCACACCCCAGCATTTCCCTCAAACATCTGCAATTTTTAAAATCTTCATCCTTAGTCCTGCCTAATTGCCTTTTGAAAGTTCTTGTGCAATCCACTGCTCTTTCAAGTAGTACATTGCAGATCTTCATCCTTTGTGTAAAAAAAAAAAGAAATTCTCATTTCCCCTCTAGTTCTTTTTAAACTTGTGTCCTCTACTCACTACCCCCGCCGCCCCCCCCCCCCCCCGCCCCACCAACCAATGGAAACTGTTTCTTCCTACTTGTTCTATTAAAAACCCTCATTTTTATTGCTTCTATTAAATCTCCTGTGCTCTAAGAAGAACAGAAATCCACCCCACATGTAACAGTGCCATAGAATGGTGTTTAAAAATAGAATAAATATCTGAAAAAGAGTTTAAAAGAATATGACGTGGTCTCGGAAAAGCGATTGAATTGGATAGTTGCTATTGAGGAGCTGCCACTCGTTGTGTAGTCATATCTTTGGAATAGCATCTGGTGAAATGATTTTGTTAAAGCCGTCACTGACTCGTTTAGTACAATGTTTGTCTCCCCTTTTCTGTTTATTGTTCTGCTTTCGCCTTTGACCTACCCTTTACCTCGTGAGTCAGGGTGTGGAGTGTGTAAGCGAATGATGCCAGCCTTTCAACAAGCTGCCACAGATTTAAAGGGCACTTATGTAAGTATCACTGTTCCACTGTTCTATAAAAAGGCACCATGAATGCAGACCATTCGGTTTCCTATTTTGCAAATCAGTTTAATTAGACATTCAATCCTGATTTCGTTATCCTACTCAGCTTTTTCAATCAGTTGGACTTTTATTAGAAATATATGGGAATGAAACCTTTCATGAAATTTAATGTCGTGCTTCATTGTGTTCAAGATTTTGAAGCCCAGGAGGAGAATACTGTATACTATTTTTTTTTTCCTCTCTGTAACCTCAATTTATACAACTTGCATTACTGGAACAAGTCCCATCCAAGGCCAGATCTGTAACCAGCCACTAAACAGTACAGAGACTTGCTAACCCGCCTTATAGTTTTGTTTGGCCTGCCTGAAACCCTTTTCTCCTTACTGTGTTCACTTGCGTTGGCAGTGATCAACAGATGCTATTGGACTCTTGCCTCTCATAAATGGTGTGTGCATGGTCAGTTATTGGAATATGGGAGCTGTTGTAGCTGAGCCTGATCTTGCTTCACCCTCCGTCTGCACATGTACTTTGCAGCAAAAAAGTTTCTAAATTCAATTGGAAGATATTGGTGTTGCTAGTAAGGGCAACATTTTTTGCACATCAGTAGTTGCTCTTCAGAAGGTGGTGGTTGAACTGCTGCAGTCCATGTGGTGAAAGTGCTCCCACAGTGCTGTTATGTAGGGAGTTGCAGGATTTTGACCCAGTGACAATGAAGGAATGGTGGCGTGGTGGTGTTTCCATGCTTCTGCTGCCCTTGTTCTTCTAGGTGGCAGAGGTTGCAGGCTTTGGAGGTGCTATTGAAGGTACTAGATGGAATTATAGGAACTACAGCACAGAAAGCCATTCGGCCCATCACGCCTATGTTGGTGAAAGCTGTAAAACTGAAGCTGGTACTGGGAAGGGATCAAGAATGGGGATTCCCTGAACAATTTTGCTTTTTGTTTTCAGTCCCAAGCTCATTGTAGAACTCTAACTGCTACCTGGGCTAAGATCATATAATATAGCACAGATTGGATATTTAGCTGGGGCCTTCCTGTTCTCTATAGCTCAGTATGCTGCTTCAAATAAATTTGCCCACTGAGTTTTTTTTAAATCATAGATTTTCTTTTTGCCATTCCGGTTTCTTTATTCCACTTCTATCTGTTAATTCAAAGGAAATTTAATAACCATATTCTGTTTGTTTTTCACTCTTCCCACCCTCTTGTTGCCACGTCCATATTGTGTGGGGCAAGGTGAAGTCCGACTGAGTCCTGTTTAGATCAACTAGCAAATGCTACCTTGTACTTTCAAACAGCATTCCATTTATACCTGCTTATCACAACAGTTTCTCATAATGAAGCAGCCCATGGCTGCATGCAGCAAAACCTAGGCAATATTCCAATGATAAGTGACAACTAACATTTGCATCTTGTGCACCAGGCAATGACCATTGCCAGAAAGAGAGAGCCTAACCATCTCCTGTTGACATTGCCATCACCTTTGCCCCCATCATCAATGTTCTTGGGGGACACCATTGAACAGAAACTCAATTAGATCAACAACATAAATTCCGTGGCTATTGGGACAGGTCCAAGGTTGGCTGTTCTGTGTCGAGTGGCTCACCTGCCTCCTCAAAGCCTCTCTACCACCTGCAAGGTACAAGTCAGGAATGTGATGGAATACTCTATATTGCCAGGATGGGTGCAACTGCAACACCAATCAAGAAGCTTAACACCATGCATGGAAACGCAAACTGCTTGATGCCTACCTCATACATTAGCCTAAACATCCACCACTATTATAGTATGGCTGCACTGAAGCAATTTGCCAAGGTTTCTTTGAAAGCACCTCCCAAATCCATGACCCCTTTCACCTAGAAGGACAAGGGTAACAGGTGCATGGGAACACCATTAGCTTCAAGTTCTTTAAGTCACTATCTTGACTTGAACATGTATTCACTGTTCTTTTGTCGCTGGCACAATGCACTATGGGAGCACCTTTAACGAATGGACTGTACAAGTTCCAGTTGGAGGCTCACTGCCACTTTCTCAGGCAACTAGGTATGGATAATAAATCCTGGCCTTGCCAGCGATGCCTACATCCCAAGACTTTTTTTTTTGTAAAGATTTTTTGAATAGACTGCATTCTAGCACATTGAATGCATTCTGGGCTGATGCTTTCAAAATGAATGTGGATAGATGTCTAATATTGAGCAGTGTAGACATTTGGGTTGGTATGAAGGACAAGGGCAAAGTAAAAATACCAATAGGGGACTCCAATATAGTGTAGGTCGCAGTCATGACTTTATAAATCGGCTAATTGGAGATAGATTTCAAGTTGAAGTGTCAGCTCCGTTTTCCCCTCCTCTCTCTCCTAATGTGATGAAGGATAGTGTCAATGACTGGACAGCAATAGCTGACCAAGAATTGGAACTTCTGTGCCATCAGTAGTCATAAGGCGGCTGCCAATAAGCACCATAAGACCTCGCCCACTAATTGTAAACTTCCTTCTGCCAGAACCCACAGCTGCCTCTTGTCACTGTTTTATTCACGACTTCCCATACACAG
This sequence comes from Heterodontus francisci, assembly GCF_036365525.1. Classification (NCBI taxonomy): domain Eukaryota; kingdom Metazoa; phylum Chordata; class Chondrichthyes; order Heterodontiformes; family Heterodontidae; genus Heterodontus; species Heterodontus francisci. The sequence continues at coordinate 16,297,879 of NC_090377.1, read as the reverse complement.
CTCCATTAACTCAGTTTTGGCCTTCTATCTGGTCTTTTCCCAGCTGGGTCTCGTTGCATCACCCAGTCTGTTCAGTGATTGAAGCAAAATAAACAATTGAGAGTTTTAATTGTTAGTTTAACCAAGACCGAACAGACCATCCGTTCTTGAGTTGAGGGACCTGGGACTGAGAGTGAACAACCTCCTGCTCAACTGGACCCCTAACTTTCAGTAGCATTGGATATTTAGGTCAATTCTTACTGTTGGACTATGATTCAGGAAGAGGGTCTAGTCTTGAAATAGTTAACAGCTCTTTAGGCTATAAATTCATCAAGTTTTCATTGAACACGCAGTCATTTTGCATAAATGATTTATCAATTCCAACGCTAACTGTTTCCTGAATAGGTAATGGCCGGAATGAACGTCCATCCATCTGAATTTGACGAAATCAAACAGGAATTTAACATTAAAGGATATCCAACCTTCTGTTACTTTGAGTAAGTTGTTCTTGATACATCTGAGGCACATTTTGAGGTTAACCAATAAGGTCTAAGCAATCTTGTGTGGTTTTGATGTTTTAGACAACTTAACAATAAAACAGCAAGATTAGGTGGTTCGTGTAGTGCGACAGATACTATATCGGATGGCTTTTGTATTGAGGCTTTCCTTTCTTTTTTTCTTCTACCCACGCCCCCATATGCACGCACACACACACACACATACCTTTTCAAAAGAAAGTTTGCCATAAAAGGGGTACTGGGTACAAATTAGCAACATCACCATCATGCATTTATATCATCCCTTCAATGTAGTTAGAAGTCCCAAGGGCACTTGAGAGAAGTACATTTGGATAAAAATGAACTCTGTGATAAATGATATAGTAGGAGGGTCGCTAAAATATAAACTACAGGCCAGTTAGCTTAACATCTGTCTTAGGGAAAATGTTAGCTATTATTAAAGGGCACTTGGCAAAATTCAAGGTAATCAGCAGAGTCAACATGGATTTGTGAAAGGGAAATCATGTTTAACCCATTTATTGGAGTTGTTTGAAGAAGTAACATGTGCTGTGGATAAAGGGGTGGATGTACTGAGTTTAGATTTCCAGAAGGCATTTGATAAGATACCTCATCAAAGGTTATTGCAGAAAATAAAAGCTCATGGTGTAGGGGGTAACATATTAACATGTACAGAAGATTGGCTAGCTAACACGAAACAGAGAATAAGCATAAATGGGCCATTTTCTGGTTGGCAAGATGTGTGTCGCAGGGATCAGTGCTGAGGCCTCAACATTTTACAGTTTATATAAATGACTTGGATGAAAGAGCCAAAGGTATGGTTGCTAAATTTGCTGATGACAAAGATAGGTAGGAAAGTAAGTTGTGAACAGGACATGAGGCTACAAAGGGATATTGATAGGTTGTGAGTGGGCAAAGATCTGGCAAATGGAGTATAATGTGGGAAAATGTGAAATTGTCCATTTTGGCAGGAAGAACAAAAAAGAAGCTTATTATCTAAATGGTGAAAGATTGCAGAGCTCTGAGATGCAGAGGGATCTGGGTGTCCTAGTGCATGAATCGCAAAAGGTTAGTATGCAAGTTCAGCAATTAATTAAGAAAGCTAATAGAATGTTGTTGTTTATTGTGAGGGGAATTGAATACAAAAGTCGAGAGGTTTTGCTTCAGTTATATGGGGCATTTTGGTGAGACGACATCTGGAGTTCTGTGTACAGTATTGGTCTCCTTATTTAAGGAAGGACGTAAATGCATTGGAAGCAGTTCAGAGAAGGTTTACTAGACGAATACCTGGAATGGCTAGTTTATCTTACGAGGTAAGGTTGGACAGTCTTAAGCTTGTATCCGCTAGAGTTTATAAGAGTAAGAGGCAACTTCATTGAAACATATAAGATCCTGAGGGGTCTTGACAGGCTGGATGTGGAAAGGATATTTTCCCTTGTGGGAGAATCTAAAAATAAGAGGTCACCCATTTAAGACAGAGATGATGAGAAATTTTTTCTTGGAGGGTCGTGAACCTTTGGAACTTTCTTCCTCAAAAGGCAGTGGAAGCAGAGTCTTTAAATATTTTTAAGGTAGAAGTAGATTCTTGATCAGCAAGGGTTTGAAAGGTTATTGGGGGTAGGCGGAGTGTGGAGTCGAGGTTACAATCGGATCAGTCATGATCTTATTGAATGGCAGAGCAGGCTCGGGGCCGAGTGGCCTACTGCTGCTCCTAATTCATATGTTCGTATGTAAAATTGAGTTTTAAAGAAAGACAGACTTGCATTTGTATAGCATCTTTCACAACCTCAGGATGTCAGTGCATTTTAGGGCTGAAGGAGGTTATGGAGATGTGGAGGAGCAAGGACGATGAGGATATGAATTATAAATTTGAGGCATTAGGAGCTAATGTAGGTCAGTGAGGGTCGGATGGTGTGGACTAGGATGTGGGCAGCAGAGTTTTGGATGAAGTGAGGTTATGGAGGGTGCAGGATGGTAGGGTGGCCAGGAAAACATTAAAATAGTCGAGGTTATGATGGTATGAAGAGTATTTCAGCAGCAGATGTGCAGAGGTGAGCAATGTTATGGAGGAGGAAGTTGACAGTCTTTATGATGGGGAGAACCTGACCAGAAGCTCATGTGAGCATTCAATATGAACTATCTGGTTTAACTTGAGGCAGCGGCCAGCGAGGGAGATGTGAACAGTGGCATGGTATGGAGTTTGTATGAGTGGGCCGGAGATGATGTCAATCTTCCCAATGTTGAACTAGAGTAAATTGAAGCTCATTCAGGATTTAATGTTGAACAGCAAGCTGGCAACACTCAGGTGATGGATGTGAACTGGAGAGTTGATGGAGAGGTAGAACTGGATGTTGTCAGCATACAGATGGAATCTGATCCTGCGTCTTCAGGTGGCATTGCCAAAGGGGCAGCATGTAGAAGAGGAAGGGATCCAATGATAGATTCTCGGTGAACTCCAGAGATAACATCATATTCGAGCAGGAAGAGAAACCACTGCTGGATTCTAGCAATGTTTAACGATAAATTTCCCTTCAGAATATTCACAGATTGATATATGGCACAGAATGGAGATATTTGCATTTGGTCACTAACCAATTGAGTCCACAGTGTCAACTTGACGATGGAAAAGCTGAAGTGAGAAGCATGATTAACATATTTTGAGAAATAGTCATTGCACTCGCTGATTTTAAAAAACATATTGTGTAAAGTGGTTTCAGACATTTAGCAAACATAAGAGCCGGAATTTTACTCTCTGACGGCCTGGGGTGGGGGGGGGGGGCCCCTCATGATCCATCACCCTGTGCCCGACGAAGGGCTGCCCCCACTACCCCAATCGATCCCAACACACCCTCTCTTCTCCTCCCCCCCCCCCCCCCCCCCCCCAGTAGACCACCCGTGCCGAGACGGGGCCCGACTGATCACCCCCAGTGAGGCAACAAAAACTTAACTTGGTTCCAGGGCTCCCTGACATCTTTGTCTTGAGGCTGGGCTGCAGTCCCAGCAGTGGCCACATCACCCGGTGGCGCTGCTGGGACTAAGAGCTGCTGGCCCGCTGATTGGCCGGCAGTCTATTAGGTGCGACTACCTGCCTCAAGCAAGTGGAAGTCCCGCCTCAGAACACTTTTATAGGCTGGGGAACTGCAAAAGTGCAGGTCGGATCCCCAGGCCAGGCGGAATCGGGTTTGCCACCAACTTTACGTCGGTAGACAGCTCCTGTGACTGGGGAAGAATGTAGCATTTCCCAGGTTAGAGTGTGTTTTAAGAGCGTAAAGGATTTCAGTTGATTGACGTCCTTATGGCCTATAAAATCATCTCTGTTTCTTGGTGTGTTAACTGGCTAATAATGAGCCCCAATCGTTTCCCCCACAGAACAGTACAAATATTAAACAATCGCTGAAGTGGGAAAAGCAAAATGTTGAAGAATGTTTTCCTCTCTGGTTTTTGTCCTGTCCCTCAGCTGATGGCACTTGGGGCTTGCATTGGGGTATAACTGCAGAAGCTTGGCCTACCTATCCTAACTCACAAAAGTAGCCATTCCTTGTTTCCTGAGTAATTGTGTTAGTTGGCAATTTGACTGCGTGTGGCATCACAGGTGAGCTTGATCTTGTGCATCATGTTCAGAATATTCATTTTCTAGCGTTGGGGTAGTTGACTGTTGTGGATATGTCACTGGACAACAATCGCAAATGGAAACTTTGGCTTCCTCCCTGCAAAACCTAGAGCTGTTCAGGCCAATTGCAACCCCTCAAAATAAAGCCTGAAGTGACAAGGTCTTGGAGTTAATTGTTTTTTTATAGAACCATACATCACAGAAGTGAGGCCATTTGACCTGTGCCAGCTATCCATTTGGGCCCCTGCTCTTTCCCCACCGCCCTGCAAACATTCTCTTTTCAAATATTTATCCAATTCCCTCGTGAAAGTTATTATTGCATCCGCTTCCATCACCCTTTCAGGCAATGCCTTCCAGATCACAGCAACTCACTGCATGAAAAAAAATACTCCTCATCTCCCCCTTGGCTTTTTTGCCAATTATTGTAAATCTGTGTATTCTACATATCCACTCTTATGCCAGTGGAAACAGTTTCTCTTTGCCTATTCTATCCCTACCCTTCATAATTTTGTACATCTCTCTTAAACCTGCCTTGAGCTTTCTCTGCTCTAAGGAAAATAATCCAAGTTTCTTTCGCCTCTCTACATAACTGAAGACCCTCATCCCTGGCACCATTCTAGTAAATCTCCCCTGCAACTGCTGCAAGGCCTTGACATCCTTCCTAAAGTGTGGTGCACACAATTGGCTACAATACTTCAGCTGAGGGCTAACCAGTGATACATAAAGGTTTAGTATAACTACTTTTGAACTCTCTGCCTCTATTTATAAAACCTAGGATCCCGTATGCTTTTTAAATGGGGGAAAACTTAGAGAGTAACAGTCTTCACTGGCAGGTGATAATTTTTACACGCAGGTTATGAATGTTTAGTTTGAAAGAGAAATAGGAATGCACTGGAGAAAAACCTGCTCAATCCAACCAACCAATATTTATTTTCTGTGCTGAAGTCGTTCTAGGTTCTTGAATCAACTCACAGTCTAAAACTCGAGACTGAGGGAAGAAATTATTTGCATATGACTATTTGGCTGATTTTTCACCATTAAAAATGGTAATTACTGTTGCGAAACCTGATCCTATGGGGATGTCGATGAACTTTAATTGGAATTTTGCCCAGACTGATTGCAGTTTTGTTGATTTGAGCAAATTAGAAAATGTTTCTAAAGTATATTTATAAAATGATGTTTACAGTGTTGCTTAAAATTGATCGCTGTAAAAGCTGTTTTGAAATTATCATAACTTCTTGAGGCACTATTTAAATTCTCTTTTCAGAAAGTACTCAAAGGATCATTTCACTGCAACTGTCAAATTATGAATTTTAAAGTGTTTTTAAACCACATGACTTTCTTTTTCTGTCTCCAGAGTTGAAAGTCAAATAGGCTTTACTTTTTAAAAATTGTCAAATGATTCGTTTTGAATGTAGAATGCTTCGAATTGCCATTCATGTGTGTGCCGCCTTTTCTGCTTCTGTGCTAACTAGGAGCAAGTGTGTGACTTAATTGTCCTATTGGATCTGGATTTCAAAACTGATGCAAATTCCCATTTGTTATTTGTGAGGGACTGTGGAAATATGGGTCAATTTATTTTTAAATGTATGACCTCAGGACATCCCAAAGTGCTTTATAGCCAATGAAATTCTTTTGGAAGTGTAGTCATTGTTGTAATGCATGAAACAAGGCAGGCAATATGCACACACCATGATCCCACGAACAGCAATGAGATAATAACCAGAGTATCTGTTCCTGGTGATGTTGGTTGAAGGATATTTTTTGACCAGGATACTGGGAAAAATGGCTCTATGCTTCTCTTCGAATTACTGCCATGGGATCTTGTGTCTCCGCCTGAAAGGGCGGACGAGGCCTCAGTTTGACGTCTGGGATATATGCTCAAGTGCTTAGAGTTGGACGTGAACCCACAGCTATCTGACCCGGGGGAGATTGCTGCTCACTGAGCCACAGCTGTCACAGAAAGTCAGCCAGCAATTCTGCTCCTGATCACCGTCCAGTGGCTGCGACTGAAATTGAATACGTGTAATTGTCAGATGATTAGAAGACTTGACTCACTTGTTGAGCTGATTTTCTGTAACGTATCAAAAAGAAAGACGTTGTATTTAAGGTTAAGCAGCTTTCTGAGGCTTGTCCAGAAATAATTACTGGCCCCCATGAGGTAGTGAAAGGCTGTGATGCTCCTTGGAACTGTATCTCAACCTGAGGCAGCCCCCCATGGAAGCAAGGAGAAAGCTTCTTTTTTTGTTAACAAAATCTCAACGACATTTGTTCCCTTTAGACAAGTCTTGGGAAATTGTTCAGGGTTTACTTACTGCACTATTTATTCATTTATGTAAAGACAGTTAAATAAAAGTTTGAGGGTCTGGATTATGCAGTAGAAAAAGTGAAGCACAAAACATAATGACAGCTCCCATTTCTCATGTTCACTAGTTGGCTTTGTGTGAAGAAGACCCTTCAGCCCATTTGATCCCATAACCTCGGTCTCATTAGGAAGAGTTTTCAAGTTCTGCAGGTTGCACAGTTTGCATGATAATTGAGTTTTATTTTTCTCTGGCTTTTTTCAAAAGGAAGGGAAAGTTTCTATTTAATTTTGAAAACTACGGAGCTACTGCCCAAGATTTTGTTGAGTGGATGAAAAAGTGAGTAAGATTAAGTGTTATATGTCTAAAGAAAATTACATGTGCCTTATCTTGCTGCTGCTACTGCCTCGGGTACAAAAGACAAATTTTTTCACCTTCAGACTATTTCATTACATTGGGAACATAAATGCTTCACTGCATTGTGATTATGAATCCTCTTAAACCTTGCTGTCAGTTAAATGTTTTCATCGTACGTGTTTAACTGCATTACTATCATTAATGTCCCTATCATTCATTTAAACAAATGTTTACTAATAGCTTATTGTCTGAAAGTATTTTGATCCTGAATCTAAGGGATAATGTATCAGAGGCTCCTCTGCAATATGCTAAAGGGCCAACAACAGAAAATGCTGCTTAATAGCAAACATTTTTACAATGACATTCTATGTTGTACTTTAACTTTCTTGGCCACATAAACTTCAATCTACCCAAGCTAAATGCACTCAACCACAAGAGGAGTTGCTGTTAATCTGCTTGTTAAAGATATGTCTTGTGGGAGGTGGGATGGACTGAAAATGATGTCGAACGGGATCAGGTTGGATGGATTTGACAGCAGTTCGTCTGGTGTTCATCTGTGTTCACTTTTATCACCAGTCCGCAAGCAGCACAACCAAAAGCCCCAGAGGTCCCGTGGGCAGACCAGGAGTCCGCAGTGTCCCATTTGACCGACGATAGCTTTGATGGGTTTGTGAAGGAACATCCGTCAGTGCTCGTTATGTTTTATGCCCCGTGTAAGTTGCAGCCTGAATTCAAGACCTTTATCCGCTGCTTATGCGTGTGTTCTGTAAGAGTTATGGAAACTCAACACTTAACCACTCGCTTTTATTAATTGCATGTTGGCTCTGGAGTTATCTACTATCACTCTGGATTACATCGGATCATACCTAACTGGAATATGGTGGGTTTTAATAGTTACTGAGAATTTGACTGTCCCTGGACCCTGGAATTCCCTCCCTCAACCTCACCACCTCTCTACCTCCCTCTTCATTTAAGATATTCCTTAAAACCTATCTCTTCGAGCTTTTGGTCACCTGTCCCAATATATGGCTCAGTATTGAATTTAGTTCGATAACTCTCCTGTGAAGCGCGTTGGCAAGTTTTACTACTTTAAAGGCGCTAAAGAAGTACAAGTTGTTCTTAAATATTGTCAGAAGCTGTTCTCGAAAGAATAGAAGTATGCACGTAGTTGCTGATTTCCCCACCCCCCTTTAAAGCTGGAAATTGGATCCTGGTTTTGATTGTACAGTGCCTAGTTTTATTTATGAACAGGAAACGACCAGCTGGCCTCAGCCCAAACGGTTATAAACCCCATCCCATTCACCCTGTCCCCACACACCAGTCTCTCAGTCCTCTGGAGAGGGAAAAATTCTTTAGGCCAATTTAGGGAAAACAAACTCTGGGAATTTCCACTGCAACCCCTCTAAATAATCAAACATGCTCCAGGAGATCACTGAGACTACTCCACAAATGCCTTTGGTTCCTTGGCTTGAGATTTTGTTGCTTAAATTCATTTCAGCAATGAGAGAGATTGAACAACAATGATGCAGTGCTTCAAGTCAGCTTTGCCAACAAGCCAAAGGCAGCCATTAAAATGCTGTTAATCAACACAACTCGTTATTGATCCTCTATAATTGGCAGTCCATGAATTAAGGACAATTGGTAACTAAAGAGCAGCACAATTTGTTTAATCTCAATTCAGCAATAAGTGCAGTTAAACCTGGCCAAATCATTCTGCCTCGGAGATAAACTGATAAGACATGACAGGGTTGTTTCTCAATGGATATTATTTCAGTGTCTCATAACTTCTGGCTGCTGGTGTTGCCAGGTGAAATGAGATTTTGGTTGGGCTGCATTTGCTGACAATGTAACCACTAGGTGGCGAAGTACCAGCACATGCGCAAATACAGCCTCTTCCACTGAAATGTCACTGTCTGCGATGTCTCAGGCAGCGGCCAGAAATAAAGATGGCGCTGCTCAATTTATCATAAAAAACAAATTCAACCCGAAAATCCCCTCAATAGTTGCCATCGCCATCCCACCCCCAACAGTTCCCTGCTCCCTCCTGCCTTTGTGCTTTTCTTTGCCCTTCCCTCCTGCGCCAGTCGTCTTGCCACTCGCTCCCTGCTGCCTTCCCTTAGCCACTCGCTCCTGCCTCACTGCTTCCCCGCTTCTCGCTTCCCCCTCCACCCTGCGCTCCAACTGCTCATGCCATGATTCCCCGCAGCACCCCCCCCCCCAAGCCGCTCACTCCAGCCTGTGCCGCTTCCCTCCTCTCCGCCACTCGCTGCCACTTTCGATTGCTCCCCGCCACGCCGCCCGAAGAAACAAGGCAGGGTGACATGGGAGCGAGTGGCTGAGAGGAGGGAAAACGACGCGGCCTGCAGCGAGCGGCCGGAGAGGAGCAGAAGTGGGGAGCGAGCAGCCGGGGGTGGGGGGAAGCGGGGGCGCGAGCAGCCAGAAAGCAGAGTGGGGGGGGGGGGGGTGGAAGTGAGGAGCAGGGAAAGGGGAGGGCGGAGGAACGGTGGAGAGGTCTGGAGCGAGCAGCTGAGGGGGAAGAGTGGGGCGGGTGGGGCAGGAGCAAGTAACTGGGGTGGGGGGGGGAGGGGGAGTGATGGTGGAACAAAACAAGTGGATGAGGGAAGATGGTGGCGCGGTGGGGATCGAGCGGGGTGAAGCGGCGATTGAAGCACGGATGGTGGGAGGGAGCAGGGTACTGTTCAGGTGAATGGAGAGTGGTGAGGACGTCATTGCGTGGGGACGTCACTCGCGCATACTGGCAATCTGGAAAATGTTTGCCTGCATTGATAACGTCTGCGATCGCTCTGCGCATGTTCTATGTTGTCAGGAGTCACAAGGTTTTGGTTATTTACAGAGCAGCACCCAATTCATGTGGGCCGCTGCTCAAAACGGCTTCCTCGATCACAGCTATGTCAGTGAAAATCCGTAGCACTTGGGTGCTGCCAGTAATCTTCAGTTTTCACTGACCATCTGTGCCAAAGGGCTGATTTTATATAATGGAAAGCAGGGGGATTAGGAGGAAAAATTGGAAAGAAAACAAATAGGCTTTACATAGAATTTGCCGGATAGAAACAAGATTTTCAGCCCAACCACTCCATGTCCGTGTTCATGCTCCACACTCATCTCCTCTCATCCTTTCATCTAGCCCTGTCAACATATCCTTTTATTTTCTCCCTTGTACTTATCTAGCTTTCCTTTAAATACATCGATGCTACTTACCTCAACTACTTGTGGTAGCGAGTTCCAAATTCTCACCACTCCCTGGATAAAGAAGTTTCTTCTAAATTCCCTATTGTATTTATTAGTGACTGTTATATTTATGGCTCTTGGTTTAGTCTTGCCTGCAAGTGGAAAAAATCTTCTCAACATCTATCCTGCCAAACACTTTTGTAATTTTAAAAGCCTCAGATCACCGCCCAGTCTTTTTTTTTCCAGAGACGAGACACAGCCTGTGTTTTGTATTTATTTGAGAGATGTGGGCCTTGCTGGCAAGGCCAGCATTTATTGCCCATCCCTAATTTGTAATGTGTAATTTCCCTAGAGAAAGTGGTGGTGGTCAACATTTCCTGATGATTTAAATTTTTATTTTTCTTATGCATTTTCTCCCCACTCCTCCTTTCCAGAAGACATTGACTGCTTTTTTCAGAAAGGTCCCACACTAGTAGCCCTCCAGTGCCATGCCCAAGTGGACACTATTTATATGCCAACCATAATCGTGAATGTCTGTGGGCTGATTGGCTGCCTACTTGGGTGGGTGAGCGTCTCGGCGAAGCCCAGTCCTGGACCTCACTCAGCATTTATCCTAGTCCGTTTGGTTCAGTCAGCCACTGGACAAATTTACTAAGCTACGAAAGGAGGTCCTTAATGCTTTTGTTCTTCTCTATTAACATTAACAAAAAGGAGCAGCAGTCGGGCATATGGCCCCCCCCTTGCCTGCTCTGCCGTTCAATAGGATTATGGCTTATCTACCTCAACACTTCCCCGCCCTATCACCATTTCCCTTGATTCCCTTAGTATCCAAAAATCTATCGGTCTCAGTCTTGAGTATGCTCATTGAGCATCCACAGCCCTGTGGGATAGAGAATTCCAAAGATTCACAACCCTCTGAGTGAAGAAATTAACCTACTGGTACGACAGCTAACCTACAGAGTAATTACAATAACCTGCGGGAGATCCTTGCTCATCAGCAGTGAGATAGTGAGTCTCTTTAAAAAGCTGGCTGTTGGTTCCCTGTAAAAGGTAGCGTGTCAAAAAAATAAATTGTTAAATATAATTCAGTTATGTGGAGTGACAGGAGAAGCTAGGATTGCTCTTGTCTGAGCAAAGAAAGTTAAGCAGAGATTTAATAGATGCATTCAAAATTAGTGAAGGGTTTTAATGAGAGGAGATGGGGAGAAACTGTTTTCACCAACAGGAGAATCAATAACCAGAGGGCACAGATTTAAGATGATTGGAAATAAAAGCTAGGGGCTATTATGTGACAAGTTGTTATAATCTATAATACCTTACCTGAAAGGGCATTGGAAGCTGATTCAATGTACCTTTTCAAAAGGGAGCTGGATGTGTACTTGAAAAGGAAAGATTTGCAGGGCTATGGCAAAAGAACAAGGAAGTGGGGCTGATTGGTAGCTTTTTCAGAGAGCTGGCACAGGCAAAATGGGCCAAATGGCCTTCTCCTGTGCTGTATGATTTTAATACAAATGGAGTTTTTTTCCTAATTTGCCAACTAGTTGGGTGAATGCAGCATTTTGGAAACTGAGATGCAATATGTTAAACTGAGACAAAAATATATCCGCCCTTATCCTTTTATAAAGAGTTTTAAAATCCATATTCTCTCGACTGCGCTTAAACAGTTGACAGGTGTGAGCAAGAGTGTATGCACTGCTGAGCTGGTAGCTGGTAATTGTCACAGTAACAGGAAGTTATTAAACATGGAAATAATGGCTGAGGGCTAAACCTATCTGCTTATCACTAAGGCAGAGTCAGCTGGCCAGTTATTACTGAAAGATCAAGTAAATTGTGTTGCTGTTTAGTTACCAATTGTTCTTAATTCATGTACTGTCAATTATAGAGGGTCAATGTTCAGTGTTGTGTTGATAAACAGCATTTTAGTGACTGGTTTGTTGGCAAAGCTGACATGAAGAATTGCATCACTGAATGTTTTGTTTGTCTGTCCCTTAGGGGCCCTGCCCCTCTACGGTGGAAAAAGGACTTGGATTTATATAGTGCTTTTCATGACCAGAGGACAACCCAATGTGCTTTACAGCCAGTGAAGGAATTTTGAAGTGCAGTTACTGTTGTAATGTAGGAAACGTGGCAGCGAATTTGCACACAGCAAACTTTCACAAACAGCAATGCGATAATGACTAGATAATCTGTTATTTGCCATGTTGATTGAGGGGTAGATATTGGTTAGGACACCAGAGAGAATTTCCCCTGTTCTACTCCTGCTCCTATTTTTCTAGGTTTCTATAGGGATCAAGGGGTACGGGGAGAAAGTGGGACCAGGGTACTGAGTTTGGATGATCAGCCATGATCATGTATAATGGCGGTGCAAGCTTGAAGGGCTGAATGGCCTACTATTTTTCTATGTTTCTTTCTATGAAATAGTGTCGTGGGATCTTTTACGTCCACCTGACGGGGCTTCGGTTTACCGTCTCATCCGAAAGACGGCACCTCCAACGGTGCAGCACTTCCTCAGTACTGGAGTGTCAGCTTCTGACCTCACTCAGTGGTGAGCGTGCTTCCAACTATATCATGGCTGACACCTGTGGGGCTGCGCACCTCGCGCTCTCCCCTGCTCTCCCCACCCCCCGCCACGCCCTGTGCTCCTTGTCTCTCACGCTCTCTCTCACTCTCCCTCTCACTCTCCCTGGTGTCCTGGGCAATATTTATAGCTCAATCAATGCCTAAAAAAACAGACAAATTGACCTTTATCATATTGTTTGTGGGAGTTTGCTGTGTGCGAGTTGGCTATTGTGTTTCCAACATTACAACAGTGACTACACTTCAAAAGTAGTTAATTGGCTGCAAAGTGCTTTGGCACATCCTGAGGTGGTGGGCGGTGCTATATAAATGCAAGACTTTGTTTTTTTTCATGAAACATATCAAAAATAAGTATATTTCTGGTTTATGCTATTTCAAATTGTAAGGGAGGATTATTTTGGGAGGCAAATATAACTAACAGAGAAAGGGAAGAAAAAATATTCAAATAGGCAGTTCTGAAAAAGTCATATCTGACTCAACATCAACTCTGTTTTTCGCTCTCCACAGATGCTGCCAGACCTACTGCATATTTCCAGCACTTAATACAGATGCTGGAAATCTGAAATAAAAAACAGTATTTTGCTTTTATTCAAATATGTAGCTGCTTTCGCCGTTTTTAAAATGGGCAGTCAGGACTGTGGTCTTGGAAAATGTAATCTGCTCCTCAACCTCATTCCTTTCACCATCCATGTATGTACTTCATCCTGAACTCGACTCTACCCCATCTAATTAGCTCATGTACAGTCCATCCCATTGTGTAGTCTACCCCACTCAATTAATCTCCTTGCATAGCCCATGTGCAAACCACCCTACCGTGAACTCTACCCCGCCCATTTAATCTCTTGAAGAAACGTTCTGCGTACAGGATCCTGCACGGTCTTGACAAGGTGGATGTGGAAAAGATGTTTCCTCTTGTAGGGGAGTCCAGAACTAGGGGGCACTTTTAAAATTAGGGGTCGCCCTTTTAGAACAGAGACGAGGAGGAATGTTTTTCTGAGGGTTGTGTGACTTTGGAACTCTCCAGCTCAGAAGATGGTGGAGGCGGGGTCATTGAATAATTTTAAGGCAGAGGTAGATATTTCCTTGTTGGGCAAGGGAATCAAGGGTTATCGGGGGTAGATGGGGATGTGGAATTCGAGACACAGACAGGTCAGTCATGATCTTATTGAATGTGGAGCTGGCTCGAGGGACCGAATGGCCTACTGCTCCTAATTTGTATATTTGTAAATATTTCCTCATTGCCAATGGTTAGTCCTAGAATATTCCTCAGTCCTCACATCTCTGCTATTTAACCCTGTTTTCCATAGACTGCATTCTTCTGAGCCCAGTTTAGGGAAGCCCATGTTTTTTCTCTTGATGGGTTGGTAACACCCTCTGACCTGTTAGATTTCTGGTTACAATGAAATGATGAGAGCCTCTCTTGAATCAGTTTGCATGGTGCAATAGTTGGCATGTGGCATCCATGGAGCTGTAGTTAGAAAACTATGACACCTTCCTAAGTGAGGTGCATCTAATTTTGATTCTGTTTCCAATACAGGGTGTGGTCATTGTAAAAAGATGAAGCCAGAGTATGAGGAAGCTGCTGAGGTGCTGAATAATGACAGTGATGTAAGGAAATGTTTGTGTTGTTCTTTCCTAAGATTGCTGCTGTTTTAACCGGAGTTAATGATGAATGGGGCTGGTGCACCCTAGAAAGGAGAAATAATGATCCCATTTATCTGTCCCACTTTCAAAACTTCAATGTAGCTTTTTAATTTCACTCCTCTTCCACCTGCCCCTCCTCCAGTTACTGTTTTGCTTTGTTATCCTAGAGTCCGGGTGTGTTGGCAGCAGTCGATGTCACAGCTCACAAGTACTTGGGAGAAAGGTATCAAATCACTGGCTTCCCAACACTGAAGTACTTTGAAAATACTGAAGAGAAATGGACACTTCCACATCTGCGGACCAAGGACAAGATCATCGAATGGTTCCTCAAGTACGTTTTTGACACCAACCAAAATTCATTGCTTTTAATTGCAGAGTAAGGCCCACGTGCAGGACACCACAAAAGATGGAATGAGTAGCACAGAAGATGATGCAATGAATGGCGGAGGGGGGCACAAGGCTTGTGTTTGATCAGTGATGTGCCCAGGTTTTGCACACTGAGCAGGGCATCTCACCTGCAGACCTGTAGCTATCCCTAGACAAAAAATGTCATGCCCAGATATCATAGAATGGTCACAGCACAGAAGGAGGCCATTCGGCCTGTCATGTCCGTGCTGGCTCTTTGCAAGAGCAATTTACCTAGTCCCACTGCCCAGCATTTCCTCATAGTGCTGCAAATATTTTCTCTTCAGGTATTTGTCCAATGTTCCTTTTGAAGGCCTCGATTGAATTTGCCTCCACCACGCACTCAGCCAGAGCATTCTGGATCTGAACCGCTCGCTTTGTAAAAAGATTTTTCCTCATGTCGCCTCTGATTCTTTTGTCAATCACCTTAAATCGGTGTCCTATGGTTCTGGATCCTTTGGCCAATGGGAGCAGTTTCTCCCTATCTACTCTGTCCAGACCTCTCATGGTTTTGAGCACCTCTATTAAATCTTCTCTTCTCCAAGGAGAACAGACACAGCTTCTCCAACGTATCCACAATGTTCAGCAACATTCGCGACGACTCAGATACTGAGGCAGTCTGTGTAGAAATGCAGTAAGACCTGGATAATATCCAGGCTTGGGCTGATAAGTGGCAAGTAACATTTGTGCCACACGAGTGCCAGACAATTACTATCCCCAACAAGAGAGAACCTAACCATCTCCTCTTGACATTCAATGGCATTACGATCGCTGAATCCCCCACTAGCAACATCCTGGGGGTTACCATTGACCAGAAACTGAACTTGAGTAGCCATATAAATACCGTGGCTACAAGAGCAGGTCAGAGGCTAGGACTCCTGTGGCAAATAACTCACCACCTGACTCCCCAAAGCCTGTCCACAAGGCACAAGTTAGGAGTGTGATGGAATACTCTACTTGCCTGGATGGGTGCAGCTCCAACAACACAAGAAACTCGACACCATCCAGGGCAAAGCAGCCCACTTGATTGGCATCCCATCCACAAACATTCACTCCCTCCACCACCGACGCACAGTATCAGCAGTGTGTACCATCTACAAGATGCACGACAGCAATGTTCCTTCTGCAGCAACGTTCCTTCGACAGCACCTTCCAAACCCATGACCCCTACCACCTATAAGGACAAGGGTAGCAGATGCTTGGGAACACCACCACCTGCAAGTTTCTTTCAAAACCGCACACCATCCTTACTTGGAACTATATCGCAGTTCCTTCACTCTCACTGGGTCAAAATCCTGGAACTCCTTTCCCAGCAGCACTGTAGGTGTACCTACCCCACATGGACTGCAGCGGTTCAAGAAGGCAGCTCACCACCACCTTCTCAAGGGCAATGAGGGATGGGCAATAAATGCTGTCCTAGCCAACGATGCCCACATCCCAGGAACGCATAAAAAAAACATCCAACAAGTTCTTCATCCCTGGAACCGTTCGCATGAATCTTTTCTGCACCGTCTCT
Organism: Heterodontus francisci; assembly: GCF_036365525.1. Taxonomy (NCBI): domain Eukaryota; kingdom Metazoa; phylum Chordata; class Chondrichthyes; order Heterodontiformes; family Heterodontidae; genus Heterodontus; species Heterodontus francisci. The sequence continues at coordinate 16,281,784 of NC_090377.1, read as the reverse complement.
AATGCCTTAACATCCTTCCTTAAAGTGTGGTGCCCAGAACTCCAATTGAGGTCAAACCAGTGTTTTATACAGGTTTAACATAACTTCCTTGTTCTTGTACTCTATGCCCCTATTTATAAATCCCAGTATCCCGTGTGCCTTATTAACTTCTTTCTCAACCTGCCCGACAACCTTCAATAATTTGTGTTCATATACCCAGGTCCCTCTGGTCCTGCACCCGCTTTAGAATTGTACCCTTTAATTTAATTTATATTGTCATCTCCTTGTTCTTGCTACCAAACTGAATCACTCCACACTGCTGTGCATTAAATTTCATCTGCCACTTGTCCAGCCCTTCCACCAGCCTGTCTTTCATCTTGAGACTTATCTCTATCCTCCTCACAGTTCGCAATACTGCCAAATTTTGTGTCATCCACATACACCCAAGTCTGTCATATATACACCCAAGTCTGATATAATAACATATATCAAGAAAAGCAGGGGTCCTAGCACCAACCCACTGTATACCTTCCTCCAGTCTGAAAAATAAACATTTACTGCTACTTTCTGTTTCATGTCACTTGGCCAATTTTGTATCCATGCTGCTACTGTCCCTTTTATTCCATGTGCTGTAACTTTGCTGACAAGCCTGTTAATTGACACTTTATCAAATGCCTTTTGGAAGTCCATTTACAACATGTTACTCTTATCAAAGCTCTCTGTTATCTCATTAAAAAAAACTTGAGCAAGTTAGTTAAACACGATTTTCCCTTAATAAATCCGTGCTGGTTTGTGCCCTGTTTGTCTACAGAAAAAGTTTATTAACAAGCACAACACCTTGTATTTATATAGCGCCATTATTGGAGTAAAACATCCCAAGGCCCTTCACAGGAACGATTATACAAACAAAATATGACCGAGCCACTTAAGGAGCTATTAGGACAAGCTTAGTAGGTTTTAAGAAATGTCTTAAAGGAGGATAGAGAGGTGGAGAGGTTTAAGAAGGGAATTCCAACGCCTCAGGCCTAGGCAGCTGAAGGCATGGCTCCAGTGGTGCAGCAGTGGAAATCAGGGATGTACAAGAGGCCAGATTTGAAGGGTGGCAAATATCATGGAAGGTTGTCGGGCCGGTAGAGGTTCCAGAGATAGGGAGGGGTGAGGTCTGATGATATTTGAAAACAAGGGTGAGAAATTTAAAATCAAAGCTTTGTTGGACTGGGAGCCAATGTATCACACGGTTGATGGGTGAACAGGACTTGGGGCCCCATTAGAATACAGGGGCAGTAGAGTTTTGGATGAGCTCTGGTTTACGGAGGGTGGATGGTGTGAGGTCAGCCAGGAGAATTGTTTGGAATTGTTGATGCAAACTTTACTACTCTGCATCCCCACCCCTGCGCCTACTGACCAGCCTGTCGCCAGTTAGCTCTGCTGCTTTCAAGATGAAGTTTCCCCAGCTGCATATTGTCCTTGATTGTTCATAGGGTGATGTCGATGTGCTCTTTGACTGTGATGAAAGCACTCAACAGAACTGTTGCAGTGCTGGCCTGTAGATAAGTGACTGTCAAACACAATGTCACTCACCAGGAACCACAGTGGAACTAATTGCTTTTAATTTGACATTTTGATGACAAAGGATGGGGAGTGAATCCTCAGTGCCATTTAATTAAATTGTGTAACAGGAAAGGAAGGAGACTCTGGGTCGAATCCATTTGTTTTTGCGGGAAATTTATGGAAATTTCAGTCTCCTCGTATTTGGCGATCCCACTTTTTCACCTAGTTCAGAAACCTCTGTGTATTTTTTGATCTATTAAAAGCATAACCAAGAGCTGCAGCTGGCTCAGAGAACTGTTTTATTAAAATCCCTGAGCTTCTGGCAGGAAATCCAAATCCTACACTTGACATTTTCTACCTCTGCTGCTAAATGTTGGAAGATTTTTATCATATTGAGCTGATGCTTATGGAAGCAGCCACTGAATATACAATGAAAGCAACTTAAGGACAACTTGAGCGGCTTGGTAAGTGTTTACCACTAGAGGAATTCACGTACATATTTTTGTTTTGTGAAGGATACAGTGCTGGGAAACCTGTGGCTGTCTCTCTTATTTGTATCTGCATCATGTCAAGAGTATCGGACCAGATGCAGTTGGAAGTTCCCTCTACTCTAACCCAAAAATATCTTGAACACCAGCCAGAGACCATCCCCAACCCCCCCCCCCCCCCCCCCCAAGTTTTAGTGCGACAACAGCTTTGAGTTATATAGTGCCTTGAACACAGTAAGACATCCCAAAGTGCTTCACAGGAGGAAATGAAACAAAAATTAATACCGAGTCAAAGAAGGAGACATCACTCACTCCCTATCTTAGTAACTACCTACAACCCTTCGAGATCTCTCTGCTCCTCCAATTCTGATCTTTTGCGCATCCCTGATTTTAATTGCTCCGCAACTGGTGGGTATACCTTCAACTACCTGGGCCGCAAGCTCTGGAATTCCCTCCCTCAACCTCTCCACCACTCTCTTCTGAGACGCTCCTTAAAATCTACCTGTTACCTGTTCTGATATCTCCTCATGTGGTTCTGTCAAATTTGTTCGATAACCCACCTGTTAAGTGCCTTGGAATACTTAACTATGTTCAACTTGCATTTATATAGCAACTTTTTGTTGTCTTAGGACAGGTGACAGGCACTTGATTGAAGAGTTAGAGAATCTTTAAAGGAGGAGATAAAGGTGGAAAGGTTTTGAGAGAGAATTCCCAGCTTGGACCTAGACAGCTAACGACATGGCCAGTCCACACAGTTTCCATGTCAGATGTACTATGGCTGTTTGGCAGTGATTTGTGATTATAGGAAGAGATGGAAAATGAAAGTGCCTGCAAGGTTACGGACCAGGTGTTGGAAGGTGGGATTAGATTGGGTGGCAAGTTTTTTTCAGTTGGCGCAGACACGATGAGCTGAATGACCTCTTTCTGTGCCGTAACTTTTCTATGGTTCTGCTCAGAATTAGGGCTAAGGAGAAAGCAGAGGGAATTGGGACTAACTGAATAGCTTTCAAAGAGCTGGCACACAGATGATTGGCTGGTCGTCTTCTGCACTGTTAAATGCAATGAGTATGGTGCACAGCCTAAAGAGGATAAAACAGAAAAAATTGTTTACAGCTAATGCTGTAATAGAGTGAAGTGATGTGGATTTATTCGTGCTGGACATGGTCACATTAAACTGATTGCCATTCACTTGGCTTGCTCTTTGTGCTTGATCTGTATGCAGGTGGGTTAGTTTGGTTTCCTAAGAAAAATGATGCGGCCTATTTTGACCTTGTACAAAGTCACTGATGTTGTAAGTCTTGGTTATTCAATTACCCATTAATGATTTTAAATAATTCCAGTTGCTCAGAGAGCTAATCTTAACATTATCAGAATCTCTATTGGTGATCACGGTAATTGTGCATTTATGGAGGGATCCATTCTATTGACCTGATTCTTTGTTTGCTAGCATGTTGCATAAATAAGATTTAATCATTGCTGAGCACCACCCCCTCCTTCCCCCCCACCCCACCCATCTTGGAAAAGTGCTTGGACGGAGAATGTGTAATATTGACTGGTACCTGCACCTGAAGTGCTGTAACCTGCAAAGCTATGGACCAGATGCTGGAAGGTGGGATTAGATTGGGCGGCTAGTTTTTTCAGCCGGCGCAGACGCGATGGGCTGAATGGCCTCTTTCTGTGCCATAATGTTTTTATGGTTCTACAGACTGGCAGCTGGGGTGGTGAATGCAAATTGGAACATTAATTCTCGCATTTGTCATGTTGGCGAAGCCAGGTAACTTCAGTTCCTTACACAAATAACTTGGCTTTTGCAAAGGGTCTGAATTTGACTAGAAGAGTCCCAGATTACATTTCCAGAGCTCCCCAACCTCTTCCAGTGTCTCGAGTGCTGTTCTGAACAGTGGGGGAAAATGGTGGGGCACTGAGTGGGCAGAATAGCAGGAAAAACTGGAAGGCAGCAGAGGGTGTAGCTGAAAGCTAGATTTGAAAGTGAGCATTTTTTAGAAAGCTTGGAAGGAGGTGCCAAGAAGCAAAGATTTAGAGATGGAATCCCAGCATACAGGGGTAGCGTAAACAGTGACCTATGTCGATTTAGGGGTTGAAAAGTAGCCCAGTGTGAGAAGGGACTGTGTAGGATGTACAGCTGGAGGATACCACTTGGATAGGATGGGCCGAAGCTGTGGTGGGATTTCAAAACATGGATAAGAATCTTAAAATTAGTTCTCCTGGAATGCACTTTCATTTTCTGTCTCTCCTTTCTTTCTCCCCACCCCACACTAGTCCTCAAGCCCCTCCACCGCCAGAACAGTCCTGGGAGGAGCAGCAGACCAGTGTCATTCATCTCGGCGCTGAAGATTTTAAAGAGCTCATGAAGAAAAAGAAGCACGCCTTGGTCATGTTTTATGCCCCTTGTGAGTTCGCGTTTTGTATACTTTTAGATGTGTTAAACATTTTATTTTCTCTGACTTTTGAGTCTCTGTCACCAGGCACCTTTTCCCATCTGAAAAAATGGGCTGGATTAACCAGTTGCGTAAACTGGGCTTGTGTTCCCTTGAGCATAGAAATTTAAGGGGTGACCTACTTAAGGTGTTTAAGATGATTAAAGGATTTGCATGTGTAGATTATGAGACCTCTGGTGGGGAACAAGGAGGCATAACCTTAAAATCAGGGAGAGCCCATTCAGGGTGAACACTCTTTCCCCCAAAATGCTGAGATTGATAGATTCTTGTTAGGGGATTAAGGGATATGCTACCAAGGTAGGTAAATGGAGTTAAGATACAGATCAGCCATGGTCTAATGGTGGAACAGGCTCGAGGGGCTGACAGGCCTACTCCTGTTCCTGTGTTGGGACCTGCAATTGATTCATCACCCCCCCCCCCCCCCCCCCCCCCCCCCACAATATTGCCTTGTAACTGGTGGTTGAAGAATGTATGTAAATGGGCCATAGAATTACTGGTCCTCCCTCCTTGTAGGTACAGCCTCAGTACAGTCGAACTGGTGAAATTCGTGGCAGGGATATCTTGGGCACAAGCTGTTTCCCTCTTCAGGCTGAGCATAGTTCATTTCCAATCCTAATTAACCTTCTCGTGTGGGTAAGAAAAAGTGGTGTTTGGAAGAAAGGGAACCAAACATGCCCACGCCAAAGACTTGGCACCAAGATATTGACTGATGTATAGATTCACTGTATTGTCGGTGCATCACTCAAAATAGAAGTTGCATAGATGCAACTATGGGTAGGGGGAATCAGCATGTAGTGATGGAGGAACCTCTGACCTTGTCCAACAGGTGCGAGGTCCTTGCTACCTGTGTGGGTGAAGAGGAGGACTGCAAGGTGGATGAGTGGACTGACCATGACACAATGGTGAAAGATGCCATTCCAGTGGGGGGAGTGAAGAGAAATGTGGTAGTGATAGGAGACAGTATAGTCAGGGGGATAGATACTGTTCTCTGTAGCCGTGATCAGCAGCTTCAACAGCTGTGTTGCCTGCCAAGGTTAAGGACATCTCCTCGTGGCTGGAGAGAAACCTGGAGGGGGAAGATCCAGTTGTTGTCATCCATGTGGGAACCAATGACATAGGTAGAACTAGAAATGATCTGCTTAGAGAATTTGAGGCGTTGGGGTCCAAACTAAAACGCAGAACATCAAAGGTAATCATCTCCGGATTGTTACCTGAGCCACGTGCAAATTGGCACAAGGTTAAGCAGATTAGAGAACTAAACGCGTGGCTCAAAGAATGGTGTGGGAAGGAGTTTTGATTCTTGGGGCACTGGCATCAGTACTCAGGGAAGAGGGAGCTATTCTGTTGGGAAGGGCTTCACTTGAACTGGGCTGGAACCAGTGTCCTGGCCAATCACATAACTAGGGCTGTGGGCAAGGCTTTAAACTAACGGTGGGAGGGAGGGTTTGGGTAAAGGGAAATTTAGAAATCCAAAGAGAGGGGTCAGGGCATCGGAGCAGGATAGTGATGTGGGTAACACCCAACAGAATGGGACAGGAAAGGACGGAGTATTTAACAAAAATTGTACACCAGCAAATCAGGTCATTGCAGGGAATAGAGGTAAAAAAATGAAATTAAAGTTCCTTTATCTGAATGCACAAAGCAGCTGTAATAAGATAGATGAACTAGTGGCACCAACAAAGGTAAATGATTTAGATCTAATTGCCATTACCAAGACCTGGTTACAAGGAGATCAAGGTTGGGAAATTAATATTCCAGGGTATACAATATTTCAGACAGACAGAATGGCAAAGGAGGAAGGGTAGCCTGATAGTAAAGGATGGCATAAGGATGTTAATAAGAAAGGATCTGGTCTCAGAGGATCATGAAGTAGAATCAGTTTGAGTGGAAATTAGGAATAGCAGGAGTCAGAAAACACTAGGTGAGAGTAATTTACAGGCCCCCTAACAGTTTATTATTGGACAGAAATTAAACGGGAAATTATTGGAGCATGTAAAAAAGGTAATGTATTAATTGTGGGGACTTTAATCTGCATATAGACTGGGACAATCAAATTGGCAACAGTGGTCTAGAAGGTGAATTTGTAGAATGCTTTTGAGACAGTTTCTTGGAGCAATACGTTGTAGAACCGACTAGGGATAAAGCTATCTTAGATCTTGATTGTGTAATGAAGCAGGGTTAATAAGCAATGTCATAGTAAAAGATCCACTGGATCATAATACCATTGAATTTCATGTTAAGTTTGAAAGTGACACATTTCAATCACAAACAAGAATCTTAAATTTAAACAAAACCAATTATGAAGGTATAAGGGGGAGAACTAACTAAGGTTAATTGGACAAATAGACTGGAAGGTATGGCGATAAATTAAAGTGGTAAATATTTAAAGAAACAATTCAAAAGGTTTGACAAAGGTACATTCCATTCAAAAACAAAAACTCGTCTAGAATGACCCATCTGTGGCTCACTCAGGAAGTTGAGGAGAGCATTAGACTAAAAGAAGACAGTTACAGTGTTGCACAAAATAGTAGCAAGTCTGAGGATTGGGAGTGTTTTAGAAACCAAAGTTGATAAAAAAGGAAAAAATAGAATATGAGTAAACTAGCCAGCAATATAAAAACAGATTGCAAGAGCTTTTATAAGTACATAAGAAAGGTAGACAGTAGCTAAAGTAGACGTTGTTCCCTTAGAGCCAGAGACAGGCGAAATCATCATGGGGAATGAGGAAGTGGCAGAGGCATTGAACAAATATTTTGTGTCTGTCTTCACAGTAGAAGACACGAGTTCCATACCAGAAATAGGCAGTAACCTAGGGGCTAAAAAGAATGAGGAAATTAAGGATATTGTTATCAGCCGACAAAAAGTATTGGAGCAACTTGAGGGACTAAAATCTGACCAGTTCCTGGGACCAGATGGCCTACATCCTAGGGTTCCAAAAGAGATAGCTGCAGACATAATGGATGCGCTGGCTAAGATTTTCCAGAATTCCTTAGTCAGGAATGTTCCCGTCAGATTGGAAGTTGGCAAATGTTACACCGCTTTTCAAGAAAGGATGTAGCGAGAAAACAGGGAACTACAGGCCAGTTAGCCTACCATCAGTCATTGGGAAGGTGCCGGAAACTATAATTCAAGAAGTCTTAAAATTGCACTTGGAAAAGCATAGTATGATTAGAACAAGGCAGCATGGTTTTACTAAAGGGAGATCCTGTTTGACAAATTTATTGGAATTTTTTTGAGGATGTAACTAGTAGGGTAGATAAAGGGGAATCAGTAGATGTTGTATACCTGGATTTTCAAAAGGCATTCGATAAGATGCCACATAAATTAGAGTGGATAGAGAATTGGTTAACGGACAGGAAGCAGAGTGGGCATAAATGGGGCATTTTCAAGTTGGCAGGCAGTGAATAGTGGGGTGCTGGGGCCTCAGCTATTTACACTATATTAATGACTTGGATGAAGAGACAGAGTAATGTATCTAAGTTTGCTGATACCTTTTCACCAAGCTTTGTATGCTATGGGGAGGACACAGAGGCTGCAAAGAGATCTAGACAGGTTAAGTGAGTGGGCAACAAGATGGCAAATGGAGTATAATGTAGGGAAGTATAAAATTGTTCATAAATAAAAACAAGAAATGCTGGAAATACTCAGCAGGTGTGGCAGCATCTGTGGAGAGAGAAGCAGAGTTAACGTTTTGGGTCAGTGACCCTTCTTCGGAACGGGTCACTGACCCGAAACGTTAACTCTTCTTCTTTCTCCACAGATGCTGCCAGACCAGCTGAGTAATTCCAGCATTTCTTGTTTCAGATTTCCAGTATCCGCAGTATTTTGCTTTTATTATATGAAATTGTTCACATTGGTCATAAAACTAGAAAAGCAGCATATTTTTTAAAAGGTGTAAAACTGGTAAGAACTAGAGAGACTTGGGGGTACTTGTACAAGGAATGCACAAAGTTAACTTGCAGGTGCAGCAGGCTATTAGGAAGGCAAATGGCATGTTGGCCTTTATTGCAAGGGGATTGGAGTACTGGAATAAAGAAGTCTTACTAAAATTGTACAGGGCTTTGGTGAGACTGTACCTGGAATACTGTGTGCAGTTTTGGTCTCCATATTTAAGAAAGGATATGCTTGCACTGGAGGCAGTGCGGCAAAGATTTACGAAATTGGTCCCTGGGATGAGGGGGTTGTCCTATGATGAGAGGCTGAGTAAATTCGGCCTGTATTCTCTGGAGTTTAGAAGAATGAGAGACGATCTAATTGAGACATGCAAGATTGAAAGGGCTTGATAGGGTAGAAGCTGAGAGATTGATCCCACTGATCAGGGAATCTAGAACATGGGGACACAGTCTCAGGATAAGGGGCCAATCATTCAGGACTAAGATGAGAAATTGCTTCATTCAAAGGGTTGAGAATCTTTGGAATTCTCTACTCCAGAGGGTTGTGGGATGCTCCAGCATTGACTACATTAAGGCTGGGTTAGATAGATTTTTGGTCTCGCAGGGAATCGAGGGATATGGGGAGTGGGCAGGAAAGTAGAATTGAAGCCCAAGATCAGCCATGATCGTATTGAATGATGGGGCAGGCTCGATAGGCCCTATGGTCTACTTCTGCTCCTAGTTCTTGTCGTCTTGTGTATGCCTTTAAGGGGATGCTGGATAGATACATGGTGGGGAAGAAGGAAGATAAGGTGAAGTAGGGTGGGAGGAGACTCTAGTGGAGCATAAATACTGCCACAGACCTGTTGGGCCAAAAGCCTGTTTGTGTTGTAAATTCTGTGTATTATATATGTGGAGCTAGTACAGTTGAAGGGGAGTGGAATTGATGGATGTGGGTCAAAATCTTAGAATTTCTTGGCTGTGATCAGCTGATTTTAATTCTGTTTGTTTTGGGGGCAGTACAGTTACTAAAATTAGTATTTGATCTTATCCATTCTTGGTTGAAAGCATGCATCCTGTTTTAAACATATAGTGTGCAATTTCTTTTAAAAGTGGAGCACAGCTGAATCAATAATGTAGAAACTCAGAGAATGTGTCGCACTAATTCTATGGTAGTTTCCTGCAAATCTATTCCCACTATAAGATGAGAAGTATCATATGGTGATAATGAATCTTAAATGGCCCAAGGAGAGTACTTGGAGCAAATTTAAATGTTCAGGAATATTTCTTTCATTTCTTTACAGTTCATGATAGATGCTGTTGTTAATTTTATTTAGCTTGAAGGGCATAGCAATCCAGTGTTACTAGATGCAAGCTTGTCCAGATGGTTCCCCTGCTTTTGCTTGCTAACCAATTTGGGAGTAGAGGTGCTCGGCAAACTACTGAAAAGGATTTCTAAGCCCCATTTTCCCCAACCAAGCCAGATTTCTTTCACTACTCCATATGACCTGGTGGAGATAGCAGAAGTCCCAAGTACAAGTCTCAGTTGAAATGTGAATTTTGAGGTTTATTTTCCTGGCACCGTTTCCACCCAAGTTGCCGGGTGGGTGGAGTTGCCCCTGAATTGTGTTTCACCTGTCCAGGTCTGCCAGCACCCAAATTTTCTGGGTTGGGTCAGGAATGCTGCTATATAAATGCAAATTTGAATTTTTTTTCTGCCATAGCATCAGAGGAGAGAAGAAAACCTAAAATAGATTTTTTTTGTTAATATAAAGCTCCTCAGCCAGCAACAAATAGGATAAACTTGATCCATAAACATATTTTGAGTATGCCATGAGATGTTCTTGGATCTGTTTCCTGGAATGCAATAGGCCATCTGTTTGGTGACTTGGTTCTTGTGTTGTACTGCTTTGTACCACTTTTTATCACTTAATGACACACTCCCAGAGAAATTTTGGGGTCACTTATCACCTAAAAGGAAGTTGGATTGATATCTGTCGAGAAGGGCGATTGAGTGTTGTGGAGATGTTGATATAGCTTCCTTTTTTCCTGGGAACATTGGAAACTAATTTTCATTGTGTTAAGGAATTAATGCATGTTGCTGTTGGAGGTGGGGGAGGAAGGAGGAATACCATGAGAAAGAGTCTATTGTACAAGAGAATCATAAATGAACTCTGGATGCAGCACGCTCAAGACACAAATGTCTCTCCGGATTATCTTATTGAGAAACGAAGGTTGAAAGATGAGGTAAACTGGAAAGTAAAGATTGGGTGGCTCCAAGCTGGATTATAAATGTCTGTAGATTAAAGGAGGAAAGTTAGACTGAGGTATGTAAAACTGACCACAGTCTTGAGTTTCAGGGAGGAATTATCCTTTATTTCAACACACAAGATCTGCAAATAAGGAAGCATGTATAGACGTGGTGTTTGAAGCTTAGGAGGAAGAAGACAGGAATGTTCAGAGAACCAGTGATTGGATTTTGATAAAGCAAGTCAATGACCAGGGGCCTCCAATTGAAAAACTTTGAGTAAGGAGAGAGATTAGGAGAATTTATTTATGCAGAAATTTGTTGCAACACAATGCTTTGCCACAGGAGGTAGTTGGGGCAGGGACAATTGCACCTGTTGAAGAACTATTTCCACTGGTTGGACAATCTAGGACTAGGGGGCCTAGCCTAAAAGTTAGAGCCAGGCCTTTCAGGATTGAAATTAGCAAACACTTCTATACACAAAGGGTAGTAGAAGTTTGGAACTCTCTTTTGCAAAATGGCAGTTGATGCTGGCTCAATTGTTAACCAAAGGTATTGAGGAATATGGGGCAAAGTGGGTTTATGGAGTTAGGTCACAGATCAGCTTGAATGGTGGAACAGGCTCAAGGGGCTAAATTGCCTCCTCCACTTCCTATGTTGCTGGGCGGATAAGTATTTGAAACAGCAGGAGAATTAGACTCTGAGGAGAGAGCCGGATCACTAGGGAAAAAATACTGAGCAAACTATTGGGATTGAAGGCAGACAAATCCCCAGGGCCTGATGGCCTACATCCTACGGTCTTCAAGGAAGTGGCAGTGGAGATAGTGGATCCATTGGTTTACTAAAGAAGTTGAAGCGCTTGTCAAGAGGAAGAAGGCGGCTTATGTTAGGATGAGACGTGTAGGCTCAGTTAGGGCGCTTGAGAGTTACAAGCTAGCCAGGAAGGATCGAAAGGGAGAGCTAAGAAGAGCAAGGAGAGGACACGAGAAGTCATTGGCGGATAGGATCAGGGAAAACCCTAAGGCTTTCTATAGGTATATCAGGAATAAAAGAATGACTAGAGTTAGATTAGGGCCAATCAAGGATAGTAGTGGGAAGTTGTGTGTGGAATCAGAGGAGATAGGGGAAGTGTTAAATGAATATTTTGCGTCAGTATTTACAGTAGAGAAAGAAAATGTTGTTGAGGAGAATACTGAGATTCAGGCTACTAGGCTAGATGGGATTGAGGTTCACAAGGAGGAGGTGTTATCAATTTTGGAAAGTGTGAAAATAGATAAGTCCCCTGGGCCAGATGGAATTTATCCTAGGATTCTCTGGAAAGCTAGGGAGGAGATTGCAGAGCCTTTATCCTTGATCTTTATGTCGTCATTGTCGACAGGAATAGTGCCGGAAGACTGGAGGATTGCAAATGTTGTCCCCTTGTTCAAGAAGGGGAGTAGAGACAGCCCTGGTAATTATAGACCTGTGAGCCTTACTTCGGTTGTGGGTAAAATGTTGGAAAAGGTTATAAGAGACAGGATGTATAATCATCTTGAAAAGAATAAGTTCATTAGCGATAGTCAGCACGGTTTTGTGAAGGGTAGGTCGTGCCTCACAAACCTTATTGAGTTTTTCGAGAAGGTGACCAAACAGGTGGATGAGGGTAAAGCAGTGGATGTGGTGTATATGGATTTCAGTAAGGCGTTTGATAAGGTTCCCCATGGTAGGCTATTGCAGAAAATACGGAAGTATGGGGTTGAAGGTGATTTAGAGCTTTGGATCAGAAATTGGCTAGCTGAAAGAAGACAGAGGGTGGTGGTTGATGGCAAATGTTCATCCTGGAGTTTAGTTACTAGTGGTGCACCGCAAGGATCTGTTTTGGGGCCACTGCTGTTTGTCATCTTTATAAATGACCTGGAAGAGGGTGTAGAAGGGTGGGTTAGTAAATTTGCGGATGACACTAAGGTCGGTGGAGTTGTGGATAGTGCCGAAGGATGTTGTAGGGTATAGAGGGACATAGATAGGCTGCAGAGCTTTAAGGGCATTTAAGTGGTCATTGGATAGACATATGGATGAAAATGGAATAGTGTAGGTCAGATGGTTTCACAGGTCGGCGCAACATCGAGGGCTGAAGGGCCTGTATTGCGCTATAATGTTCTATGTTCTAGAGCTGGGCTGAGAGATGGCAAATGGAGTTTAATGCGGAAAAGTGCGAGGTGATTCACTTTGGAAGGAGTAACAGGAATGCAGAGTACTGGGCTAATGGGAAAATTCTTGGTAGTGTAGATGAACAGAGAAATCTTGGTGTCCAGGTGCATAAATCCCTGAAGGTTGCTACCAAGGTTAATAGGGCTGTTAAGAAGGCATATGGTGTGTTAGCTTTTATTAGTAGGGGGATCGAGTTTCGGAGCCACGATGTCATGCTGCAGCTGTACAAAACTCTGGTGAGACCGCACCTGGAGTATTGCGTGCAGTTCTGGTCACCGCATTATAGGAAGGATGTGGAAGCTTTGGAAAGGGTGCAGAGGAGATTTACTAGGATGTTGCCTGGTATGGAGGGAAGGTCTTACGAGGAAAGGCTGAGGGACTTGAGGTTGTTTTCGTTGGAGAGAAGGAGGAGGAGAGGTGACTTAATAGAGACATATAAGATAATCAGAGGGTTAGATAGGGTGGATAGTGAGAGTCTTTTTCCTCGGATGGTGATGGCAAACACGAGGGGACATAGCTTTAAGTTGAGGGGTGATAGATATAGGACAGATGTCAGAGGTAGTTTCTTTGCTCAGAGAGTAGTAGGGGCGTGGAACGCCATGCCTGCAACAGTAGTAGACTCGCCAACTTTAAGGGCATTTAAGTGGTCATTGGATAGACATATGGATGAAAATGGAATAGTGTAGGTCAGATGGTTTCACAGGTCGGCGCAACATCGAGGGCCGAAGGGCCTGTACTGCGCTGTAATGTTCTAATTCTAATTCATTGGTTATAATATTCCAAAATTCCCTGGATACGAGAAAGATTCCAGGGGATTGGAAAAAAGCTAATATTCCCTTGTTCAAAAAGGGAGGGAGACAGAAAGTAGGAAACTATAGACCAGTTAGTTTAACATCTGTCGTTGGGAAATTGTTAGGATCCATTATTAAGGAAGTAATAACAGGACATTTAGAAAATCAAAACACAATCCATCAGAGTCAGCATGGTTTTATGAAGGGTAAATTGTGTTTGACTAATTTGTTAGAATTCTTCGAAGCTGTAACAAGCATAGTGGATAATGGGATCCTATAGATGCAGTATATCTAGACTTCCAGAAGACATTTGATAAGGCCCCCCACAAAAGGTTAATAGACAAGGTAAGATCACATGGGGTTAGGGGCAATTTATTAGCTTGGATAGAGGATTGGCTAACCAACAGAAAGCAGAGTCAGGATAAATGGGTCTTTTTCTGGCTGGCAAGATATAACTAATGGGGTGCCACAGGGTTCAGTCCTCGGGCCCCAACTATTTACAATCTATATTAATGACTTGGATGCAGGAATAGAAGGTACTATAGCCAAATTTGCAGATGATACTAAAAATAGGTGGGATAGTAAGTTGCAATAAAGAGGTAAGAAATTTACAAATGGATATGGATAGTTAGGTGACTAGGCCAAAATTTGGAAGATGGAGTTTAACGTGGGTAAGTATGAGGTTTTCCACTTTGGTCAGAAGAATAGAAAGGCAAATTATTATCTAAATGGAGAGAAACTTCAGAGCCCTTCAGTGCAGAGGGATCTGGATGTCCTCGTGCATGATTTGCTGAAAACTAGTATGCAGGTACAACAGGTAATAAGGAAGGCAAATGGAATTTTGAAATTTATTGCTAAAGGAATAGAGTATGAAGGTAGGAAAGTGTTGCTGCAACTGTACAAGGCATTCGTGAGACCGCACCTGGAGTATTGCTTACAGTTTTCGTCCCCTTACTTGAGGAGGGATGTAGTTGCACTGGAGGCAGTTAAGAGGAGGCTCACTAGATTGATTCCAGAGATGAGGGATTTGTCTTATGAAGAGAGATTGAGCTGTTTAGGCCTTTACTCTCTAGAGTTTAGAAGAATGAGAGGAGATCTAATTGAGGTATATAAGATGATTAAGGGGATTGACTAAGTAGATGTCGAGAGGATGTTTCCTCTTGTGGGGCAATCCAGGTCATAGTTTTAGGATAAGGGGTAGCAGATTTAAAACGGAGATGAGGAGAAATTACTTCTCTTAAAGGGTCGTGAGTCTGTGGAATTCACTACCCCAGAGTGCGGTAGATGCAGGGACATTGAGTAAATTTAAGGAGGAGATAGACATATTTTTAACTAGTAATGGGTTGAAGGGTTTTGGAGAACGGGCAGGAAAGTGGAGTTGAGGCTGAGATGATATCAGCCATGATCATATTGAATGGCGGAGCAGGCTTGAAGGGCTGAATTGCCTACTCCTGCTCCTAGTTCTTATAATGCAGAGCTTTTGGCAAGAGAGCAGTCAGGTTAGTTTTGGGTTGCTCTACCAAAAATTTAGCACAGGTGCAATGGGCCAAATAGCTGCCTCAAGTGTTGTAAACTGTTATGCTTCTCGTGACCATAGTTGTATTTAGACACAAGTAAATTTGTAACCATAGAGGCTTGTGTGAAAGAGGCATAACGTTTCCAACAACAAACAGCCAATCCAGGAACATAGCTATTGGAAGTCTCTCCCCAGATATAGTTACAGTATCTACTTTTGGGTGCTGTTAAATTTTATAGTTAATCACTTGCTTGCTCAGTACTGGTATCTCTCTTCATGCTGAAAGCTAATATGCAGGTACAGCAAGCAATTAAGAAGGCATGTTGGCCTTCATTACAAGAGGATTTGAGTATAGGACTAAAGATGTCTTACTGCAATTATATAGAGCTTTGGTGAGACCGCTGGCTAGAGAATCAATGGCATCACTGAGTTCTGACTTTGTTGGCTGTTCATCCAGCTCATCCATGACTGGCAGAGACTGGAGATACGGTCCTGACACCTGATGATAAGGATTCTCCGGAGGCAGCGAAGATGGAATGAGTTGAGACGTTGCTCTTGGCTGACATATGTTGTCCAGGTCTCGCTGCCGTAGAGCAAGTTACTGAGGACACAGGCTTGAAACACTTGGACTTTTGTGTTTCGTGTCAGTGTGCCATTTTCCCACAACCTCTTGGCCAGTCTGGACATAGCCTTTCCCATGCGCTTGTTGATTTCTGCATCGAGAGACAAGTTACTGGTGATAGTTGAGCCTAGGTAGGTGAACACTTGAACCACTTCCAGAGCGTGGTCGCCGATATTGATGGATGGAGCATTTCTGACGTCCTGTCCCATGATGTTCGTTTTCTTAAGGCTGATGGTTAGGCCAAATTCATTGCAGGCAGCCGCAATCCTGTCGATGAGACTCTGCAGACACTCTTCCGTGTGGGATGTTAATGCAGCATCGTCAGCAAAGAGGAGTTTCCTGATGAGGACTTTCTGTACTTTGGTCTTCGCTCTAAGCTGGGCAAGGTTGAACAACCTGCCATCTGATCTTGTGTGGAGGAAAATTCCTTCTTCTGAAGGAGACCGCACCTGGAGTATTGTGTGTGGTTTGATTTCCTTATCCAAGGAAAGATATACTTGCTATAGAGGGAGTGCAATGGAGGTTCGCCAAACTAATTCCTGGGATGGAGGGATTGTCCTATGAGGAAAGATAAAATAGACTGGAGTTTAGAAGAATGAGAGTTGATCTCATTCAAACATATAAAATTCTTACAGGGCTCGACAGGGTAGATGCAGGAAGGATGTTTCCCCTGGCTGGGGAGTCCAGAATCGGGACACATTTTCAGAATAAGGGGCAGGCTATTTAGGACTGAGATGAAAGGGAATTTCTTCATTCAGAGGTTGGTGAATCTTTGAAATTCTCTACCCCAGATGCCTGTGGAGGCTCTGTCGTTGAGTATGTTCAAGACTGAGGTTGATAGATTTCTGTGTATTAAAAACATCAAGGGTTACGGAGATAATGCAGGCAAATGGTGTTGAAGTAGAAGATCAGCCATGATCTCGTTGAATGGCGGAGCAGACTCGAAGGGCTGAATGACAGACTGCTCCTACTCCTTATGTTCTTATTGCTATTTTTCTCCACAGCATTGTTGCATTTTCTTCATGTGTCCTAGGAATCACATCAGAAAAGATTATAATTTTGTGCAAACATTGACGAGCTATGATTCTTCCCTGCACAGTTCTGATGTATTTTTGAAAAGCATATGGAGTTATCGGTGTTCATTCGACATGCACAATGAAAATAAAAAAAATGCTAGTCGGATATGGAAGTGTCAGCATTTTGTTCAAGGGACTTATCTGAAGGTGAAAGGTTTCAGTTACTGACTGGCTGCTGCGCATTTTCTGTTCTCAATTTTTAGAATTCATAATTTTTCTTTTTTTGTTCATTGCTCTATCTCACCTCTTCAGTCCCTCTTGCCTTAATTTTGTTTAAACTAAAAAAAAAACAAATTTAACCCTTGAACTGTGAAGTCTACAAAGCATGGCACCGTAGTCTGTCAGGTTGTAGAAAGTTTCTGTGCAATTCTTGACATCTCCTGCAGCACAGTGAATCAGAGGATACACAGTTTTATAATAGACAAATAGGGCTGTTTTAAACGGGATAACGGGGAAAGTCGTTGCATGTAGCAGACACTTCCTGCAAGTGTCACAGTGCCTATAAAGATTTGGATTTATATTTTTTGTGAAATACTTTACATGTATATACGTAAGGTGCACAGCATCAAGTGAGCTAATCTGTGAGAAAAGCAGTTGTGAATATTGGACAAAGTCATAAGTTTTTGAAGAGAAAGTTAATCAACATTGAAAGGCCAATGGCAGCCTTTGTAAAATATGGCAATCTTGTCCTTGTGATAACCTTGCAAAAAAAGAGCCGAATTCTCTGAGCCACCTGTTTCCTAATTTAAAATATAAATCCTCTTGCCATTCCTAATTCCGAGAACTCCATAGCAAGATGGAGTATTTATTGCAACAAATCCTTCTGTTATGAATGGGGCAGAAGCAAAGCTACAATACACTTAGCCCTAAATCTATTTTTTTTTTAGTATCTTGATTATAGCTCTCCCTTCTCTTTCCCCACATCCCAAACAAAATCTAGCCTTCAAAGATTTCAGTGAAATACCTCTCGAAATATTATCATTTGAACCTCATGGTTCTCCCCACTGTCCGAGTTTCAATTCTTATGCAAATTGACCTTGTATTCTAGTCATACCCAGCAGTCTTTGTCAGCTGAGTAATAAGGGAAAAGAATTGAGTAGTAGTGGCAAAATACTAATCTAAAGGTGAGAGTTCCTTCCTGCAGAAGAACTTTAATCTGCATGATGTGATTAAGATGGAAAAGAATTGTTCGGAGCTGCATTATTGAAGAGTGTCCCAAAAAAAATCCCTGAGCTGCAAATCAATGGCATTATATTTTATGGAGTTAATATTTTTCTTATTCTTTGTGGTATGCAAAGCAATGATGGAGAGGGCAAGGTGCAGAGTGTTGCTATGGAGGAAAGAGATTTTCTTCCCATGCCAGCTGTGGCTCAGTGGTAGCGCACTCACCTCTGAACAAGAAGGTTTTGGGTTCAAGTCCCACCCCCAGAGACTGGAACATAAAATCTAGATTGACACTTCAGTACAATACTGAGGGAGTGCTGTACTGTCAAGGTTGCCATCACTCAGGTGAGCTGTTAATCTGAGGCCCCTTCTGCCCCCTCAGGTGGACATAAACAATCCCGTGGCACTATTTGAAGAAGTGCAGGGGTGTTCTCGCCAGTGCCCTGGCCAGCATTTATCCCTCAAGCAACATTGCTGTTTATGGGACATTGCTGTACTTAAGTTAGCTGCCACATTTCCTACATTATACTTCAGCTGCACTTCATTGGCTTTAAAGTGCTTTGGAACTTCCTGAGATCGTGAAAGGTGTTATATAAATGCAAATTCTTTCAAGTATGGATTTGCTGGCATTGTAACGCTGCATTTTATATATATATAAAAAATTTTATTCGTTCTTTGGCTATGAGCGTCGCTGGCAAAGCCAGCATTTATTGCCCATCCCTAATTGCTCTTAAGGTGGTGATGAATTGCCGCCTTGAACCGATGCAGTCCATGTGGTGTAGGCACTCCCACAGTGTTAGGCGGGAGTTATAGGATTTTGACCAAGTGACAATGAAGAAGTGCTGATATACTTCCAAGTTAGGATGGTATGTGACTTGGAGGCAAACTTGCAGGTGGTGGTGTTCCCATGTATTTACTGCCATCACAGAATTGTTATAGCACAGAAGAGAGGCCATTGGGTCCGTCGTGTCTGCACTGGCCTTCTGAAATAGCAATTTACCTAGTGTCACCCCCCCCCCCCCCCCCCCCCCCCCCCTCCCTGTAGCCCTGCACATTCTTCATTTTCAGATAATTCCTTTCCCTCTTGAATACCTCAATTGAACCTGCCTCCACTACAATCTCAGGCAGTACATTCCAGATCCTAACCACTCACTACATGAAAAAGTTTTTCCTCATGTTACCATTGTTTCATTTGCCAATTACCTTAAATCTGTGCCGCCTTGTTCTCGATACTTCCACCAATGGAATCTCCTCTCAACCGTTTCTTCTCCAAAGAAAACAGCCCCAATTTCTGCAATCTTTCCTCGTAACTGAAGTTCCTCATCCCAGGAACCATTCTCGTGAATCTTTTCTGTGCTCTATCTAATGCCCTCACATCTTTCCTAAAGTATGGCACCGATAACGGCACAATGCTCCAGCTGAGGCCAAACCAGTGTTCTATACAAGTTTAACATAACTTCCTTGTTCTTCTAGGTGGTAGAGGTCACGGGTTTGGAAGGTGCTGCTGAGGTAGGCTTGGTGAGTTGGTGTGGGGCATCTTGCAAATGGTACATGCTGCTGCCACTGTGTGTCGGTGGAGGGAGTGAATATTGAAGGTGCTGGATGGGATGCCAGTCAAGTGGGCTGCTTTCTCTTGGATGCTCTTGAGCTTCTTGAGTGTTTTTGGAGCTGCACTCATCCAGGCAAGTGGGTAGTATTCCATGATTTGTGCCTTCTGGGTAGTGGAAAGACTTTGGGAGTTCAGGAGGTGAGTTACTCAGCAGGGGATTTCCAACCTTTGAACTGTTCTTGTGGCCACAGTATTTATATGGTCGGTCCAGTTAGGTTTCTAGTAAATGGTAAATCCCTAGGATGATGATGGGGGATTGAGGGAGGGTAATACCTTTGAATGTTAAGGGGAGGTGGTTAGATTCTCTCTTGGTCTCATGGTCATTGCCTGGTACTTGTGTGGCACAAATGTTACTTGCCACTTAGCAGCCCAAGCCTGAATGTTGTCCAGGTTTTGCTGCATGCGGGCTTGGACCGCTTCAGTATCATGATGGTACTGAATACTGTGCAATGCTCAGCAAGCATCCCCACTTCTGACCTCCTGTTAGAGGGAAGGTCATTGATGAAGCAGCTGAAGATGGTTGGGATGTAGGGCAGTACCTGAGGAACTCCTGCAGCAATGTCCTGGGGCTGGGATTGACCTCCAACAACAATCATCTTCCTTTCTGCTAGATAATACTCCAACTAGTAGAGAGTTTTTCCCATTATTCCAGTTGACTTCAAATTTGCTAGGGCTTCTTGATGCCTCGCTCAGTCAAATGCTACCTTGATGTCAAGTGTAGTGACTCTCACCTCACCTCTTGAATTCAGCTCTCTTGTCCAATTTTGGATGCAAGCCTGTAATGAGATCTGGAACTGAGTGGTCCTGCCCAAACTGAGCATCAGTGATCAGGTTGTTGCTTTATAAGTGCTGCTTGATCGCAGTGTTGACAACCCCTTCCATCACTTTGCTGATGATTGAGAGTAGGCTGACGGGACAGTGATTGGTCAGATTGGATTTATCCTGCTTTTTGTAGATAGAACATACCTGAGCAATTTTCCACATTGTCTGTAGATGCTAGTGTTGTAGCTGTACAGGTAAGCTGAACTGAGGCTGTGGCTAGTTCTGGAGCAAGTCTTCAGTACTACAGCTGGGATGCTGTTAGGACACACAGCCATAGGGGTGACTCGAATTGGCTGAGGACTGGCATCTATGATTGTGGGAACCTCTGGAGGCCAAGAAGAATCTTCCTCATCGCACTTCTGGCTGAAGATGGGTGTGCATGCTTCAGCCTTGTCTTTTGCACTGATGTGCTGCTGCAGTATATTAAATAAAGCTCTTGGCCTCGGTTGACATTTCGTGTGGACCTTTTATGAGTGTGAAATTATTGGTGCTGGACGTTTTTCTCTGCACTAAGCTGGATTACTGGCAATGGGGGTCAGCTCCAAAATTGACTTTGTGGCTTCAATTCTCTATCTGCAGACAGGCCTTTACAGAGGCCAGCAGTGCATTTCTGGATGGGGTTCAACTCTGAGATCAACACTGTAAAAGCTATGAAACCATGGACAGTAA
Source organism: Heterodontus francisci (assembly GCF_036365525.1). Lineage (NCBI taxonomy): Eukaryota > Metazoa > Chordata > Chondrichthyes > Heterodontiformes > Heterodontidae > Heterodontus > Heterodontus francisci. The sequence continues at coordinate 16,260,731 of NC_090377.1, read as the reverse complement.
AGTGGATAATTCAGAAGCATTCCAAATTCAGAGGACCAATTTGTATGAAAGCATCTAGTTATTGGGCAGTGCCTTGCCCTTTGTGCTAGTTGTTCCAATTTGTGGGACCAAAGAGCTGATTATGGTGCACCCAGAAAATTGTAGGTTTCAAATCATTTGAGGAAGCACCATTCCATCCTGGACCTCATTCCAAGCAGACTGCAGCAGTTAATTTCACATATGTATGAGGTCTCTGTGCTGAAAGTACTTTGGGGTTGGAAGGGGGTGGGGTGCACAAAAAGGAGTCAGGATGGTTTTAGGGCCCAATGTGTTAGAGGCTGGGTTTCTTCCTGTCTTGGAAATTTTAAAGTATGTTTTCCATGCTATGCTAAAAGCATGGCCATCTTCCGAAAGAAGGAACCAGAGACATCTTTCCTACCTCTCAGAACATGGAGATCAATCTAGTTCTTACAGCCCTTAGCTCGATGTTCTTCAAGGTCTGATGTTATAACCTGGATACCTCACTGTTCTGTCTACTGTCCCTCTGTCTTTCACTGAGCAGGATGATCCACTGCAAGTTGTTCTGACTTAAAAATGTAGTGATTCAGTTCTTTTAAAATAACTCTTAGACAGTTGATGTACCTTTATGACGCAAAGCAAATGTTCAATTGTTCCCAAAATCATTATTTTCAAGTCTCATTATTTTCTTCTCACTATTCTGAAGTTAAATGTAGGTGTTTCCACCCATTCATAGCCTGACATTGTATGTCACTGATCAACATTTGTGTAAATTCAGATAGTTCAATTTATTTGACATAACATTGGGTAGTGTTACGACCAGGTGAGAAAGGTGTCTAGGGGTCCCTCTCAACCTTCACCTGGTCTTACCGTAACAGAATTTTATTTTTAAACACTTTTTAGCTCCCGTTTGGTGAATCCTTGTTCACCGCTTTCCAATTATAAGGCAAAAAAAAAAGCACAAACAGGTTTTCTTGGGTTTAACGAAGAAAAGTTGAAATTTATTAAAATTGAACTTAAATTCTAATTTGGTTTAATTACATGGATACACAACATGCTCGCGCTAGCATGCCTATGCGATACACACATGCAAGGAGAGACAGAAAAGAGCAGAAGAAAAATAAAGTGGAAAAGTTTAAGGCAACATCTGAAGAGCTTTTGTTACAGTTCTTCGAGCTCACTGTAGAGTCCTTGATTGTAGGTAGATGTTGCTTTACGTTGGGGCCAATATTATTCTTAAACCTTGTTTGCTGTCGGAGACCTTTCTCTCTTGGGGTTCATGTGTCTTCAGTGGATTCAGAGGCTTGTGAGAAAGAGATGGGAGCAGATAGGAGAGAGAGATCTTCTCAGTCCAGGAGCGAACAATCTTTGACTTCAAACTCTCTGGGGCTAGTTCAAAAGAAAATCCTGGAGCAGTCAGTTAGTCGTGTGACCAGCTGGTCTAACCAGTCCTGGATTGTATCACCTTGGCAGTCTCTGGAATGCTGCTCTTACACACAATACCTAGTGATCAAGGTCTATTGTGCATTGAATGTGTCAGGGAATGGTCCTTTGTCCTTCCAATCACCATCTGTTAATATGCAAATGTCTTTTTCCAGCACAGCTGATCTGTTTAACAAGTCATTTTCTCGCTCCAGCAACAGTTTAAAATCAATGTTCATTACAAAATGAATGTGTCTCATTCTTGGCAGGTGGGGGCCGAGCATGACAGTAGCTATCACTAGATGTGTTGCAGAGGGAATGTTAGACATGTTGACAAGCGAAAATTCATTTCACTTGGCTTGAGCCACTGACATCTAATGGGCTAATCTCTCGAACACCTTCTCTGTAAGGGGTTCATGCCAACCACTTATTGTTTGGACTTGTGTCAAAAACAATGTCACTTTGGAAAGCATCAGTTCTTGAGCTGAACCTGTAATGAATTTACAGGTTGCCCACCTCTGTTACTTCGACTATAACATAAGCCTGATGTATGTAGACGATGGATGAACAAGAAAATTAGATCCTCACCCTACAAGTGGGAAGTGGGTTCTTTTAAATGTGGATTATTAATTTTGACAAGCTTGTGTCCTGCACTGCATATACACGGTCTCGCCTACAGGCTGCCTCCGTTTAAAAAGAACAGAGGAGTCCTCTGTGACTGTGGATCTTGTGTAGCAAAGGAGTGGGGGCAGATCACCTGGCTGTCATGGCATATCAGAAAGTTAAACGCTTTAAGAGACATCATTCCATCTCGTTGATTTCTCCTTGTTGGATGGTGTGCATGTCCTCGAATCATAGAATAGTACAACGCAGAAGAAGGCCATGTGGCCCATCGGGTCTGCACTGGGTCTTTCAAAAAGCTCCAATTAGTTACACTTCCCCGAGTTCTATTGCATAATCTGCTTTTAAATAATAAAAGGAGAGTCCATGCTGTCGATAGGGGATCCTACTTTTTAAACGGTTGTGGTTACTTTTCTGCTACAAGAAGGTGAACAGTAAATAAGGCACCAGTGTTTTCCAACCCCTCTAATTCCCCATAACACCTGTCCCCACCAAAGAAAAATAACATGCTTAACCAATGCTTACATTGCCGTTTATTGCGTGCCATCCTGACAGATGTGTTGGCAGACTTCCATAGAAATCTTTACCCGGAGCGTGGTTAGAATGTAGAACTTGCTATCACAATGAGTAGTTGAGGTGAATAGCATTGATGCATTCAAGGGGAAGCTAAATAAATACATGAGGGAGAAAAGAATAGAAGGATATGTCAATAGCCTGATGAAGCAAAGTGGGCAGAGGCTCATGTGGAACATAAACACAGGCGTAGGCCAGATGTGCGCATTGGCCTGTTTCTGTGCTGTACTCAAATCCTCACCAGTTGGAATTATGTATTTTGATTCCATAAGGAATCATTATATTGCAGTTTTCCTATGTACATCCTTACTTTGGGTAGAGCTGGAGATGTGCATTTTTCTTAAAGTAAAAGCATGGCCATCTAAACATCAGTGAAATATGAATTGTATTCATCTGAGGGAGAGCAGGGAGAAAACAAAAACTTATGTGCTCAAGGTGAAAGACATCCGTACTGGGGAAAGGAATATTTGTATTTCGTCAATCAGTATCCAGCATTATCAGGTATTATTGCGAAGGATTTATCCTGAGTGAAGCAACCTTTGCTGTGCACCAGTGGTATCTTGACCCCATGTTCAGGAGAAGGACCCTTGCACCTGATGTAATTGCATCCCATCATTCTGAACTTGATTTGAAGCCACACCTTTTCTACTCTTTGTATCAAGAACTCAAACTAACTCAAACAAATTAAGGATTGTTCTGCAGTGCATTGAGCGTGCCCAAAAAAATCCTTAGCGTTATAGAATCATGCAGCACAGAAGGAGGCCATTCAGCCCATTGAGCCTGTGCTGGCTCTTAGAAAGAGCTATCCAATTAGTCCCACTTCCCTGCTTTTTCTCCACGGCCCTGTGAAGTTTTTTTTTCATTAAAGTATTTATTCAATTCTCTTTTGAAAATTTCTATTGAATCTGCTTCCATTACCCTCTCGGGCTGTGCATTCCAGATCACAACAACTCACTGTGTTTATAAAAAAAAACAAATCTTCATGTTGCCTCTGGTTCTTTTGTCTATCATAAATCTGTGTCCTCTGGTTGCTTGACCCTTCCGCTACTGGAAACAGATTCTCCTTATATACTGTATCAAAACCGTTCATGATTTTAAACATATCTATCAAATCTCTGCTTAACACTTTCTGCTGTAAGGAGAATAACCCTAGCTTTTCCAGTCCTCAACATAATTGAAGTCCTTCATCCCTAGAAACATTCTAGTAAATCTCTTCACCTTTTCCAAGGCCTTGACATTCTTCCGAGAGTGTGGCGTCCAAAATTGAGCACCCTACTCTAGCTGAGACTAACCAGGTTTCTTGCTTTTGTACTGTATGCCTCTACTAATAACTCTACTGATTCCATATGCTTTTTAACTTTTCCTGCCTCCTCCAAAGATTTATGAACATGTACCCCCAGGTTTCTCTGTTCCTGTGCCCTCTTTAAAATTGTGCCATTTAATTTATATTGCCTCTTGTTCTTCCTATCAGAATGCATAACTTCACATTTCTTTGCACTAAATTTCATCTGCCGTGTGTCTGTCCTCCTGAAATCTCACTATCCTCCTCGTTTGTTACATATTTGAGTTTTGTGTCATCTGCAAACTCTGAAATTGCTTTGTATACCTAAGATCACATTATTAGAAGTGATTCTAGGGAACATCACTCTATATTTCCCTCCAGTCTGAAAAACAACTGTTCACCTTTGCTTTCTGACTTAGCAAATTTTATATCTATCCTGCCACTTTCCCATTAATCCCATGTGCTTTAATTTTGCTTACAAGTCTGTGGTGTTTTGTTAAACACCTTTTGACTTCGTCGAAGAACTCAATCAAGTTAGTCAAACATGATTTGCAGTTAATAAATCCATGCTGACTTTCCTTTATTAGCCCATAATTTTCAAGGTGCCAATTCATTTCTTTCCCCGATTATTGTCTCAAAGTTACCCCACCACCAATATTAGTATGACAAGCCTGCAATTGCTGAGTTTATCGCACTCTGCTTTTTTTGAATAGTGTGTAACATTTTCAATCCTCCAGTCCTCTGGCGCCACCCCCATATTTAAGGAAGATTGTGGTCAGAGCCTGCACCATTCTACCCTTGCTTCCCTCAGTGAGCTAGGATGCACCCCATTTGGATCAGGTGCCTTTTCTGCCTTGAGTACTACCAACCTTTTAAGTAGATCTTCATTTTTTTATTCTATCCAATATTGCTACTACTTCCTCCATTACTGCAATATTGACGGCATCTTCAGCGAAGACAGATGCAAAGTATACATTTCATATATAATATATACAAGAAATGCTGGAACCACTCAGCAGGTCTGGCAGCATCTGTGGAAAGAGAAGCAGAGTTAACGTTTCGGGTCAGTGACCCTTCTTCGGAAGGGTCTCCAGTTCCGAAGAAGGGTCACTGACCCGAAACGTTAACTCTGCTTCTCTTTCCACAGATGCTGCCAGACCTGCTGAGTGGTTCCAGCATTTCTTGTTTTTATTTCAGATTTCCAGCATCTGCAGTATTTTGCTTTTATATACATTTCATACTTCAGCTATGCTCTCTGCCTCTGCAAGATCTAATTTTTGGTTCCTAATTGGCCAGAAACTTAGTATATAGAAAGCTAACTTGTGCCAAGTCCCATTCATCCATCACCCCTGTGCTCACTGACCTATATCGGCTCCTGGTTGAGCAGCGGCTTGATTTTAAAATTTTTATCCTTGTTTTCAAATTCCCTATCTCTCTAACCGCCTCTAATGCTCAGATTATCTGCGCTCCTCCAATTCTGGCGTCTTGCACTTCCACTATTTTAATTGTTCCACTATTGGCGGTTGTGACTTCAGCTACCTAGGCCCTAAGCGCTGGAATTCCTTTCCTACATCCCTCTGCCTCTGTATCTCTCCTTTAAAACTTACACCTTTGACCAAGCTTTTGGTAATTTTCCCAAATCTTTTTTGTTTTATAATGCCCTGTGAAGCCCCTCGGGCATTTATTTCTTTAAAGGTGCTATATAAATACAAGTTGTTGCTGCCTTCTAGGTTCCCTTTAATGCAGCTACTAATCTATTCTCTCACATTCTCTTTGTCCATTATTCCCATTTTTAGATTTCCTCAGCACTTATATGAAAAATAGCAGAGCTAGAGTCTCTCAGTCAGATTCTTGGTACATAAGTAACAGGACTTGTATTTGGATTTATGTAGCTGTATATCAACACACGTCGCATTTTTAAAAAAAAATCAATGTTCTGCATAAATTTAATGCACAATGTACCCACGCGTGTTCCTGAATTCAGCAGCAGTCTGTTTTGCTGCTAAAGTGACTGCTTAATGTGTTTCTGTGGTTTATTGAATTAATTTAATTTTTGAAACTGTAATATTGGAATTGTTTGCTAGATAACACCATCTTCAGTTTGGCATCTCTCTTTGTATTGAAGAATTGCAATTTGTAACATAGTTTTAAAAATCACTTTGAAGGTTGCCTCAAAAAGTCTGACTGATAGATCCTCCTTTCCGGAGGAGGAAGTGGCAAATTCCCAAATGTGATTCGCTATCCAGAATACTTGGTTGCAGATAATTTGTTAAAATCTACATTTTGCCATTCAAACTCTAAAGCACAATTTCTCCCTCCTCCTCCTCCCTGTTGGGTGGTATGTTGAAGTGCTAATACACTATGCCATGCAGTGGATAACCCAGGGTTCATATTTGAATGTTTAGAATCTCATGCCATTTTATGGACACTAAGCAGAGGCCAGGTCTGGCCCCACTGGTAGAGGAAGCCATCAGAGCTGTTCTTTGTTCATAAAGCAAGAACTTAATTTCTTTCTATGCTGTATAACTCTAATGTTGTGGATTCAACTTTCAATAGTCCTACTGCAAAGCCCATAATCCAGACAGACACGTCAGTGCCAGTACTGAGGGAGTGCTGCACTGCTGGAGTTGCGGCCTGAGTAATGAGACATTGAACCAATGTCCTATCTACATTCTCAGGTGAACATAAAAGATAACGTAGTGCTGTTTTGAAGAAGAGCAAGTCTCTTGTCCAGTGTTATTCCTCAACCGACATCCATTACTCATTACTGTACTGAAGTGTCAGCCTAGATTATGTGCACAAGTTTCAGGGATGGAGCGAGAACCTGTGACCCTCTATGTCAGATCAGAGAAGTTATGTTAAACCTCGGTTGGGCCACACTTGGAGTACAGTGCACTCTTCTGGTCTCCATATTAAAAAAAGACATCAAAGCACTGGAGAATGTGTAAATCCTTTTTGCACTGAGATACCAATATCATCAAGTTACAACTATTGAGAAAGACTGTGGCTCCTATCTCAAGCAAAGAGAAGACTGAGAGGTGACCTGTCTTTAAAATTTGAAGGGGTTTGATAGGGTAGACATAAAGAAAATGTTTCCATTTTTTAGGGAGTCCAAGAATAGGAGCTGCAAAAATAAGATAGTAATAAATGAATTAAAGCTAAGCTTCCTTACTCAGAATGGTGAGATTGTGGAACTTGCTATCACATGGTGTGTTTGAGGCATATGTGAGGTGGTATACCTGTGGTTTGCAGCTCTTGTCCTCTGTAACAGTCGAAGTCATAGGGCTGGATGGACCTGCCGAAGGAAGCCTGGTGCATTGTTGCAATGCCTCCTAGTGATAATACATATTGCAGCAATGGTGGAGAGAATGAGTATAGCTTCTGGAGGCAGGGTAGATTACTTTTTCATGGTGGTAAGCTTTTTGAGTATTGCTGAAGCTACACCCATTCATGCCAATTTTGAGCATTCCACACATTCCTGACTTGAGCCTTGTGGATGGTGGACAAGCTATTAGGGGTCAGAAGGTGAGTCGATTATCACAGAGCACAGAATACTCAGCCTTTGCCCTGCTCTTGTTGCCATGATGTTGGTATGGCTGTTCCAGTTAAAATTGGTCAGTGGTGACTGTCTTTCTCTCCCCAGCCACCCACCTACCTCCTCTCCCCTTTCAGGATGTTGATGATGTTGCTATTGAAGGTCAGAGGGCAGTGGTTAATCTTTTTCTCTTGGAGATTGTCACTGCTCAACATTTAGGTGGCACGAATGTTACTTGCTGCCTGTCAGCCCAAGCCTTGATGTTGTCCACATCCTACTGTAGACTCACATGGGCCCCAGTATTGGAATTGTGAATGGAACTGAGTTGAGCACAATGGAATCATCAGTGAACATCCCTGCTCTTGGCCTTATAATGAGGGAGGATTATTTCACAATGTTAAGAACTATATATCCAAGTTTTCCAATGATACATGGATTGGTGGCACAGCAAGTAATGTAGATGGGAGCATAAAATCACAAAACCATTGATAAGGGGAGGAAGCTTTGCTACAGCTATACAAAGCCTTGGTTATACCACATCTGGCTTACTGTATACAGTTCTGAGCACAGCGCCTTAGGGTATATTTGCCTTGGAAGGAGTGCAGCACTGATTCACCCAGAAGGTTACCAGGGCTCCAAGGGTTAAAAATTGAGAGATTACATAAACTAGGTTCGTATTCTGGAATATAGAAGTTTAGGGGATGATTTAATTAAGGTTTTTAGGATTTTGAAAGGAGGCATTTTACCTTAAAATCCGAGCCAGGGCAATCAGGAGAGATATTAGGAAACACCTCTTCGCACCAAGGGTGATAGAAGCATGGAAAACACTCCAGAAAAAGCAGTACATTCTAGTTCAATCACTAATTTTAAATTTGAGAATGATGGATTGTTGCTACACCAGATTAGTGAGGGATATGGCACCAAGGCAGATGATGGAGTCAGGATACTGATCCACTTGATTGGTGGAACAGGCTTGAGGGACTGAATGACCTAGACGTATTCCTGTGTAATAGCATCTGGGGTGATCTGCCCTCCATTCTCCTCATTGATCAGTCTGGGAAAGCGAGGAAGACTTGCATTTATATAGCACCCTTCATGACCTCAGTACGTCCCAAAGTGCTTTTGGAGTGTAGTCACTGTTGTGATGCAGGAAATGTAGTCAATCTGCACACAGCAAGATTCCACAAATAGCAAGGTGATAATGATCAGGAAATCTGTTTGTGATGTTTATTGAAGTATAAGTATTGGCTAGTTCACCAGGGACACCTCCCCTGCTCCTCTTTGAAGTAGTGCCATGGGATCGTTCTCATCCATCTGAGAAAGCAGACGGTGCCTCTGACATTGCAGCACTCCCTCAGTACTGCACTGGAGTGTCAGCCTAGATTTTTGTGCTGGAATAGGATTTTAACCACAATCTTATGATTCAGCGGCGAGAGTAATGCTCACTGAGGCACGGCTGACACCAGAGAGACGGAAGAGTTGCTGTTTGTGGAACAGAGAGCACAGACCTTCCCTATTACTGCTTCACATGCTGGTGTGCACATACCCACTTCCACCCAATCCCAGATTATTTTGAATACAGGACAAGTGATCGCCAGGAGAAGACTCATGTGTCAGTTAGACTTGGCAAAAGTGGCTGATTAAGTATGAAACGCATCCTGTATCCCGGGCCCCTCTACTAGGATGTTGGAAGTGTTTTTCTGTGAAGTGGCATTGTTTACACTGCTGGCCCATGGCCGTAAGTGGAGACCGGCCGAAACCTATTTTCCCCAAGCTGAATTTGAATCTTGAAGTGACTTGAAAGCTGAATGGCAGACACTACCGCCTCAAATGTTTCAAGCCCCAGGATATAACTAGTTTGTAAATGCTGTCTTAATTCTGCTTTCACACAAAAGCCAAGTCCTTTTTTTTTAAAGTCATTTTATCATAATTGGCTGTGGCTATTCAGATTTGGTGCAGTTTCTTGTTATTGGAATGCTCTCAATTTTCACAAACCTGCTTGTACTGAGTAACTTCACAGTTGGCTCATTATGTTGCTCTGGAGCTGAAGTATGTGGCTCGCTTGTGAAGTCCTGTAGCTGTATGAACTCTACATGGGCTACTGCAGGTTATTTTGAGGTTGAGACAGGGCACCCAAAATCAGTGAAATTACAAGATGGGAATAATAGATGCTGGATGCATTAGTTAATTTATGCTGCAGCGACAAATCAGAGGCACTCTCAACAGAGTCGCCTTTCGAAAAGGGAGCTTGTTATCGAAAACAATGCCTATCTGTTTGACCTCCCAGGCAGCTCAGTCTGTGGCCAGCAAGTATGATTACGAACAGTATAATGTGAGCACTCATCTGATCTGTAGGTTTAGGCTTTCTTCCAGCACTGTGTCAGGTCAATTTCGGTTTGCTCAAATGCCTACACGGGTGACTCGAAGCACCAGACCAGAATCATTGCTCTGCAGATGCCTGGTTTAGCTCCCCAGTAAGCCCCTCTCTCACGCACGCACTATATCTGAGAAATCCATTCTATTGCCAGGACAAAAGGATGGTTTGCTTTGACAGAAAATTCTGGGTGATTTAAGCAGCGTTGGAGAACGTGTGTTGCAGTAGTGCAGGCAGACATAAATACCAAATAGGCTGAAAAGGTGTCGTCTGTTGTGTGCCTGTCTTTTTAGTGACATGACTCAGCTTGGTAACTAGTTTAGAGTGAGGCCCACTATTGGGGAGCAACAAGAAAAATGTAGAATAAGAAGCGCAATGAGGGAGATATTGGTGCACTGAGGAGACAGCAAAGAATTTGTGTGGAATGTGTTCTATTTCTAAAGAAAGAAACACAAAAATCGGCAGTATGAGTTAGATGTTAAGAACTTTGCTCAAACATGCCTTGTATTAGATTCATTAGACCCATCACTGACATCCTGATTTAACTTGCATTAATGCTCACATTGCTTGCTCTGTAAAAAGCACTTTGAAAGTTATAACTCACAAAGCCAGCCTGATAGAAAAGATCCACTGTAGCAGGGATTAGTGGCTCATCTGATGGAGCTCAACCAAATGCTGAGTAATAAGAGCATATGAATTAGGAGCAGGAGTAAGCCATTCAGCCCCTCGAGCCTGCTCTGCAATTTGAGAAGATTATGGCTGATCTGATTGTGGTCTCAACTCTACTTTCCTGTCGACCTTTGAATCCCTTGTCAATCAAGAATCTGTAACTCAACCTTAAAAATATTCGATTGACCCTACCTCCACTGCTCTCTGGTGAAGAGAATTCCACAGATTCGCAAACCTCAGAGAAAAAATTTCTCCTTATCTCTGTCTTAAATGGGAAACCCTTTATTTTTAAATTGTGTCCCCTAGTTCTATCTGTCCCATAAGGGGAAACACCCTTTCAGCATCCAATAATAGTTTTGTGCCTCTGATCCTTTGCTACTGAATTCTCAAGTAGAGGCCAGGTGGTGCCCCATTGGGTAGGGGTGTGTGTCAAGACCTATTTCTGGCCTGCTCCAGCAATGCTTCAATTTTAAAATTCTCATCCTTGCTTTCAAGTCCTTGAATGACTTTGCCCCTCCATATCTTTGTAACTTCCTCCAAACCTGTAACCCTCCGAGATAGCTATGATCCTCCTGTTCGGACCTCTTTTGCATCCCCGATTTTTATCCCTTTTCCTCTGTATTTTCCTCCCTAAACCTCTCCATTTCTCTAAAACACTCCTTAAAACCTACCCTTTTGACCAAGCTTTTGGTCATCTGTCCTAATATCTCTTAATGTGGCTCGGTGTCAAATTCTGTTTGATACCACTCCGGTGAAGCGCCTTGGGATATTTTACTACATTAAAGGTGCAATATAAATACAAGTTGTTCTTGTGTCTGTCCTACTGGCCAATTAAGGAGCATTATAGATGGAGATTGCTTTCCGTTGGTATCTTGCCAAGGAGACCAGAAGTGGAGTCTGTGATTCAAAGAGTGAAAGAATATAGATTCGCACACAAAAAGAAGCGTCTTTTATACACAATCCAGTTCATGCAGCCTTCCCCAGCCAAGAATGTGGGCGCCCAGGGGTGCTTCTTTGTGCAACAACTTCTAATCCTGATTTATGCTACTTTGAAATGTTTGGTGGAGATAGTGTACTGTCCAGCAAATCTTATCTTAGCACAAGTTCATAGCTGTTTCCTGGTTCAGAGATGCAGTGTTCTATACCCAAAAACCCAGTGATAATTCAGCTGATAGCTCAGTGGATTCCATTTGGTGATTAGCTCAGTTTTGCAGGCCAGGAATGGTCCCAGATTTGACCTCCTAATCTGTACTGAGAGCTGATCTCAGCCAGCATGCTACAATTAGTCTCAGTGCCCTGGGTAAGCACTGGGTTCCTGCTCCTTGCTGCTATCCAATGGACCTAGCTAAAAGTGATGTGTGAATGTTGAGTGAGAACAATCGAATCGCTTGCGGACAATTGTTGTCGAAGCTGTCCCAAGGATAGTGGCCATTTGGGCTACTTATAGAACCATAATCCAAGCAAGGAATCGTTGCCTTTAAGAGAATTGAGAGTAAAAGCTGGCTGGGTAGGTGTGGGGGAACTTAGTCGTTGTCTTCAGGAGCCTTGGGAGGTGAGAGTAAATGAGATGGTGTCCCTCTTCTCATATATATATTCTGCTTTTAAAAAGAAAGACTTGCATTTATATGGTACCTTTCAAGATTTTGGCATGTCCGAAAGTACTTTCCAACCAATTAAATACTTTTGAAGTCTGGTCACTATTGTATTGTAGGAAAAACAACAGCCAATTTGTACACAGCAAGGTCCCATAAACAGCAATGTGATGTTGGCTGAGGTATAAATATTAGCCAGGGCCACAGGAAGATCTTGCCTGCTCCTCTTCAAAATAGTGCCATGGGATCATTTATGCCCACCTAAGAGGGCAATGGAGCCTCGATTTAATGCCTCATCTGAAGGATGGTACCTCTGACAGTGCAGCACTCCCTTAGTAACAGTGAAACACAGCTGGCTCCTATTTAGCCAATGTACACATTTTTGTGGCATTATCATGTTTGTCCTTTCGTTCCACTCCAATTTCCTTTCAGTTCTCTACCTTTGCCTCTCCTCCTCGAAGACAGTGATTTACTTTGGAGGATGAATCCACACTTGCCCACCTATACCTTCTCAGAGGGCCATTTATCATGTGAGAGTAAACTGGGCCAATGGATATTGGCAGCCTGTTTAAACACGGACATGAAATCCTGATCTTATCCCAAGTCAGCTTTCACCTTGTACGTATTTCAAGCGGGGTTGGAAAGTAGCCTTCAGAAACAGAATCCCAAGCAGATTATTCTTCAAAGGAAGGACACTGAGGGAAGGTGTAGTTCTGCCATCCCAGAGATCGAATAACTGCAGAGACTATCAGTCAAATATGGGATTCTCCTCGCCTGTCTGACTCAGTGCCATGTATCTATTGAGTTACAGGCTGGGTGGGGTGTGGGGAGAAGAGAACTGCATTATTTTCGATCTCTGACCCCAAATTAAGCTCCAACAAAGGTAGCTGATGCATGTATAGAAAGTATAAGAGGTAGGGATTACCAATTGACAACACAAACGTGCCCCATGGTCGAATGGGGTTGATGAAGAACGGTCTCCATTGGCATGGGTGTGTTATGGTCTGTATAGGTGTAAAGTGGATGTAGAATGTCATATGAACTGATGATCCAGAGGCTTGCATATTGGCCTGGATTATTCAGATAGGCAGTTCTCATCAGAAGTGGTGATCCACTTGCAGCACAGAAAAAAATATTTGCTCATATTTGCTGCTATATTCGGGAACATAGGAAATAGGAGCAGGAGTAGGTCGTTTGGTCCCTCAAGCCTGCTCCACCATTTAACTAGATCATGGCTGATCTACCTCAATGCCATTTTCCCGCACTATCCCCATATCCCATGTTTAATATCTTTATATCAAGTAATCTATCGATCTCTGTCATGAAGATTCTAAATGACTAAGCCTCCACAGCCGTCTGGGGTAGAGAATTCCACAGATTCACCACCCTCTGAATGAAGAAGTTGCTGCTCATCTCAGCCCTAAATGGCCTACCTCTTATTCTGAGTCTGTTTTCCCCCCCCAGCCAGGGGAAACATCTTTCCTGCATCAACCTTGTTGAACCCTATAAGAATTTTGTATGCTTCAATGAGATCACCTCTCATTCTTCTAAACTCCATAAAAGATAGGCCCAGGCTCTTCAATCTCTCCTCAGGATGTGTTGGTGTTAATTTTTCAAAATTTGCTAGATTCTGGAAAGGTTCCATCAGATTGGAAAGTAGCAAATATAACTCCTCTATTCAAGAAGTGGGGAGGGGAGGCAGAAAACTGGTAACTGTAGGCCAGTTAGCTTGTCGTCTGCCATGGGGAGGGTGTTAGAATCGATCATTAAGGAGGCTATAGCTGGGCACTTAGAAAAACTAAAGGTAATCGGGAATAGTCAGCATGGTTTTGTGAAAGGGAAATCATGTTTAACCAATTTATTGGAGTTCTTTGAAGGAGTAACATGCACTGTGGATAAAGGGCAGCCCGTTGACATACTACTTGGATTTCCAGAAGGCATTTGACAAAGTTTTTAAAAAATTAATTCATGGGATGTGGGCGTCACTGGCTATGCCAGCATTTATTACCCATCCCTAATTGCCCTTGAGAAGGTGGTGGTGAGCTGCCTTCTTGAACCGCTGCAGTCCATCTGAGGTAGGTACACCCACAGTGCTGTTAGGAAGGGAGTTCCTGGATTTTGACCCAGCGACAGTGAAGGAATGACGATATAGTTCCAAGTCAGGATGGTGTGTGACTTGGAGGGGAACTTGCAGGTGGTGATGTTTCCATGAATCTGCTGCTCTTGTCCTTCTAGTCGGTAGAGGTCGCGGGTTTGGAAGGTGCTGTCGAAGGAGCCTTGGTGCATTGCTGCAGTGCATCTTGTAGATGGTACACACTGCTGCCACTGTGTGTCGGTGGTGGAGGGGGTGAATGTTCATGGATGGTGTGCCAATCAAGCTGGCTGCTTGAGTGTTGTTGGAGCTGCACCCATCCAGGCAAATGGAGAGTATTCCATCACACTCCTGACTTGTGCCTTATAGATGGTGGACAGGCTTTGGGGAGTCAGGAGGTGAGTTACTCGCCGCAGGATTCCGAGCCTCTGACCTCTTGCAGCCATGATATTTATACGACTACTCCAGTTCAGTTTCTGGTCAATGGTAAACCCTAGGTTGTTGATAGTAGGGGATTCAGTGATGGTAATGCCATTGAATGTCATGAGGAGATGGTTAGATTCTCTCTTGTTGGAGATGGTCATTGTCTGGCACTTGTGTGGTGCAAATGTTACTTGCCACTTATCAACCCAAGCCTGGATATTGTCCAGGTCTTGCTGCATTTTTACACGGACTGCTTCAGTATCTGAGGAGTCATGAATGGTGCTGAACATTGGACAATCATCAGCGAACATCCCCACTTCTGACCTTATGATTGAAGGAAGGTCATTGATGAAGCAGCTGAAGATGGTTGAGTCGAGGACACTACCCTGAGGAACTCCTGTAATGATGTCCTGGAGCTCAGATGATTGACCTCCAACAACCACAGCCATCTTCCTTTGCGCTAGGTATGACTCCTACCAGCATAGAGTTTCCCCCCTGATTCCCATTGACTCCAGTTTTGCTAGGGCTCCTTGATGCCACACTCGATTAAATGCTGCCTTGATGTCAAGGGCAGTCACTCTCACCTCACATCTGGAGTTCAGCTCTTTTGTCCATGTTTGAACCAAGGCTGTAATGAGGTCAGGAGCTGAGTGGCCCTGGCGGAACCCAAACTGAGCATCGCTGAGCAGGTTATTGCTAAGCAAGTGCTGCTTGATGGCACTGTTGATGACACCTTCCATCACTTGACTGATTGAGAGTAAACTGATGGGGCGGTAATTGGCCGGGTTGGACTTGTCCTGCTTTTTGTGTACAGGACATAGCTGGGCAATTTTCCGCATTGCCGGGTAGATGCCAGTGTTGTAGCTACACTGGAACAGCTTGGCTAGGGGTGCAGCAAGTTCTGGAGCACAGGTCTTCAGTACTATTGCCGGAATATTGTCAGGACCCATAGCCTTTGCAGTATCCAGTGCCTTCGGTCGTTTCTTGATATCACGTGGAATGAATCGAATTGGCTGAAGTCTGGCATCTGTAATGCTGGGGACTTCAGGAGGGGGCCGAGATGGATCATCAACTCGGCACTTCTGGCTGAAGATTGTTGCAAATGCTTCTGCCTTATGATGTGCTGGGCTCCCCCATCATTGAGGATGGGGATATTTGTAGAGCCACCTCCTCCAGTTAGTTGTTTAATTGTCCACCACCATTCACGACTGGATGTGGCAGGACTGCAGAGCTTCGATCTGATCCGTTGGTTATGGGATCGCTTAGCTCTGTCTATTGCATGCTGCTTATGCAGTTTGGCATGCAAGTAGTCCTGTGTTGTAGCTTCACCAGGTTGACACCTAATTTTGAGGTATGCCTGGTGCTGCTCCTGGCATGCCCTCCTGCACTCTTCATTGAACCAGTGTTGGTGTCCTGGATTGATGGTAATGGTAGAGTGGGGGATATGCCGGGCCATGAGGTTACAGATTGTGGTTGAGTACAATTCTGCTGCTGCTGATGGCCCACAGCGCTTCATAGATGCCCAGTTTTGCATTGCTAGATCTGTTCGAAATCTATCCCATTTAGCATGGTGATAGTGCCACACAACACAATGAAAGGTATCCTCAGTGTGAAGGCGGGACTTCGTCTCCACAAGGACTGTGCGGTGGTCACTCCTACCAATACAGTCATGGACAGAAGCATCTGCAGCAGGCAGATTGGTGAGGACAAGTTCAAGTATGTTTCTCCCTCATGTTGGTTCCCCCACCACCTGCCGCAGACCCAGTCTAGCAGCTATGTCCTTCAGTACTCGGCCAGCTCGGTCAGTAGTGGTGCTACCGAGCCACTCTTGGTGATGGACTTTGAAGTCCCCCACCCAGAGTACATTTCGTGCCACCCTCAGTGCTTCCGTAAAAGGTGCCACATAAAAGGTTATTGTGCAAAGTCGGAGCTCATGATGTAGGGGGTAACATATTAGCATGGATCGAAGATTGGCTGGCTGCCAGAAAACAGAGTATGCATAAATGGCTCCTTTTCTGATTGGTAGGATGTGACGAGTGGAGTCCCGCAGGGGTCTGTGCTGGGGCCTCAACTTTTTACAATTTATATCAATGACTTAGATGGGGGGAGGGGAGTGATGGCATGGTATCTAAATTTGCAGATGACACAAAGATAGGTAGGAAAGTATGTTGTGAAGGGGCCATAAGGAGGTTGCAGATAGGTTGAGTGCGTGGGCAAAAATCTGACAAATGGAGTAGAATGTGGGAAAATGTGAAGTTGTTCACATTGGCAAGAAGAATAAAAAAGCGGAGTATTACTTAAACGGAGAACGACTGCAGAATTCCAGAGTGCAGAAGGATCTAGGTGTTCTAGTGCATAAGTCACAAAAAGTTAGTATGCAGGTACAGCAAGTAATAAAGAAGGCTAATGGAATGCTATCCTTTATTACGAGAGGAATTGAAAATAAAAGTAAGGATGTTATGCTTCAGTTATACGGGGCATTGGTGAGACCACATCTCAAATACTGTGTGTAGTTTTGGTCACCTTATTTATGGAAGGATGTAAATGCATTGGAGGCAGTTCAGAGGAGGTTTACTATATTGATACCTGGAACAAGCAGGTTGTCTTATGAGGAAAGATTGGACAGACTGGGCTTGTTTTCGCTGGAGTTTAGAAGAGTGAAAGGAGACTTGATTGAAGTATATAAGATCCTGAACGGTCTTGACAAGGTGGATGTGGACGGGATGTTTCCTCTTGTGGGTGAGTCCAGAACTAGGGGGCATTTTTTTTTTAAATGAGGAGTCGCCTTTTTAAGACAGCTGAGAGTTTTTTCTCTGAGGGTTGTGCGACTTTGGAACTCCCCGCCTCAGAAGGTGATGGAGACAGGGTCATTGAATATTTTTAAGGCAGAGGTTGATAGATTCTTGTTAGGCAAGAAATATGAGAATGCGCCGGCTGGTAAAGTAGGGAAAATCCCAAGATATTCTATAAGTATATTAATGGGAAGAGGATAACCAGGGAAAGAGTAGGACCTATTAGGGACCAAGGGGGAAATTTGTTGGTGGAGCCGGAGGACATTGGTAGGGTCTTGAACGAATACTTCACATCTGTCTTCACCCAAGAGAATGAGGATGTAGATATGGAACTGAGAGAGAGAGACTGTGAGGTTCTTGAGCAAATTGTCATAGGGAGTGACAAGGTATTGGAGGTTTTGGCAGGCTTAAAAGTGGACAAATCTCCAGGTCTGGACAATTTGTGTCCCAGGATGCTGTGGGAGGCGAGGGTGGAGATTGCAGGGGCTCTGACCCTAATTTTTAATTCCTCTCTGGCCACGGGGGAGGTGTCAGAGGACTAGAGAACAGCTAATGTGGTCCTGCTATTTAAGAAAGGTTGTCGAGATAAGCCAGGGAACTACAGACCAGTGAGTCTCACGTCAGTGGTAGGGAAACTATTGGAGAAAATTCTGAAGGAGAGAATCTATCTCCACATGGAGAGGCAAAATTTGATTAGGAATGGTCAGCACGGCTTTGTCAGAGGGAGGTCATGCCTAACAAATTTGATTGAATTTTTTGAGCATATGACCAGGTGTGTAGATGAGGGTAGTGCAGTTGATGTCGTTTACATGGATTTCAGCAAAGCCTTTGACAAGGTCCCACATGGGAGACTTATCAAGAAAGCAAATGCACATGGGATACAAGGTAACTTGATAAGGTGGATTCAAAATTGGCTTAGCTGTAGGAGACAGAGAGTGATGACAGACGGCTGTTTTAGTGACTGGAAGCCAGTGTCCAGTGGCGTAGCGCAGGGATCTGTGCTGGGTCCCCTATTGTTTGTCATTTATATAAACGACATAGATGACTCTGTGGCGGGTAGGATCAGTAAGTTCGCGGATGACGCAAAGATTGGCCGAGTGGTTAACAGTGAGGTGGAGTGTCTTGGGTTACAGGAAGATATGGACGGGATGGTCAAATGGGCAGAAAAGTGGCAGATGGAATTTAACGCTGAAAAGTGTGAGGTGATACACTTTGGAAGGAGTAATGTGACACGGAAGTATTCAATGAATGGCCTGACACTGGGAAGTTCTGAAGAACAAAGGGACCTTGGTGTGTTTGTCCATAGATCTCTGAAGGCAGAAGGGCAGGTGGTGAAAAAGGCATATGGGACACTTGCCTTAATCAATCGAGGCATAGATTACAAAAGCAGGGAGGTCATGTTGGCGTTGTACAGAAGTTTGGTAAGACCACAGCTGGAGTACTGTGTGCAATTCTGGTTGCACATTTTAGGAAGGATGTGATTGCATTGGAGGGGGTATAGAGGCGATTCACCAGGATGTTGCCTGGGATGGAACATTTCAGCTATGAAGAGAGGTTGGATAGGCTTGGTTTGTTTTCGCTGGAGCAGAGAAGATTGAGGGGTGACCTGATCGAGGTGTACAAGATTGAGGGGCATGGACAGGGTGGATAGGGAGCAGCTGTTCCCCTTAGTTGAAGGGTCAGTTACGAGGGGTCACAAGTTTAAGGTGAGGGGCGGGTGGTTTAAGGGGGATTTGAGGAAGAACTTTTTTACCCAGAGGGTGGTGATGGTCTGGAATGCCCTGCCTGGGAGGGTGGTAGAGGCGGGTTGCCTCACATCCTTTAAAAAGTACCTGGATGAGCACTTGGCACATCATAACATTCAAGGCTATGGGCCAAGTGCTGGCAAATGGGATTAGGTAGACAGGTCAGGTGTCTTTAATGCATCGGTGCAGACTCAATGGGCCGAAGGGCCTCTTCTGAACTGTATTGTTCTGTGATTCTGTGAATCGAAGGTTATCGGGGGTAGATGGGAGTGTGAAATTTGAGAGACAAACAGATCAGCCATGATCCTGAATGGCGGAGCAAGCTCAAGGGGCAGAATGGCCGCCTTCTGCTCCTAATTCGTATGTTTGTATGACAATCCTGCCATCCCAGGGATCAGTTTGGCGAGCCTTCGTTGCACTCCCTGTATGGCAAGTGTATCCTTCCTTGGATAAGGAAACAAAAACTGTACACAGTACTCCAGGTGCATTCCAAATCAAGACTCTCCACAATTGCAACAGGACTACTTCACTCCTGTACTCAAATCCTCTTGCAATAAAGGCCAACATATCATTTGCCTTCCTGATTGCTTGCTGCACCTGCATGTTAGTTTTCAGTAACTTATGGACAAGGACACCCAGGTCCCTTTGGACATCAGCACTTCCCAATCTCTCACCATTGAAGGAATACTTTACTTCTGTTTTTCCTACCAAAATGGATTACTTCACATTTTTTCGTGGGATATACACTGCAAATGGTGACTGATATTTCACTGAAGTGTCGTTACTGATCATTTTTGACTGTTTACTCTACTGCCCAAATCTCAAATGTTAGAAAGCTGCCAACCATCCGCATTTGACATGGATGATCTGCATTTAGAGGTCAAAGCTGCCCATTGCAGCCTAGCTCCGCTCCCTTGAATGCCACTCCGATCCAACTCCTGTTTGAAGTGATTCCAGCATGCTGCATGCTTTGGATGAGATTCTTGCGAGAACAGGAGCACCCATCTACTGGAATGCTGCAGCCAGAATCACTTGGAACCGGAGTAGGGCTCGGGTACAAACAGGATTGAGGTAGGGTAGAAAGGAGTAAAGATATGAGGGAAGCAACAGGGAAAGGGGAAGAAGGAATGAAGGGAAGGAATTAAATGAAGTAGGGAGGAAAGGGGGAAGATGAAGAGAAGAGAGTATGGCCATCATTACCTGAGGGAAGAGTGCTAGGTTGTACTGGGTGCCATATTGAATGTGGGGCTGAAAGAAGTGGGCTGACGAGGGGGAAAGGCAGAAGAATACCAGCTGGGAAAAGGAGATGAATGGCCGTTTGAATGGAGAGATTGATGAGGATAAATGGAAAAAGAGAACCAGGTTTAATGGAGGGGGAGAGGGAAGAGTCTATGAATGGGCTGGTTGGAGGAGAGAAGAGTGGAGAATTGGACAGGGTACCATGTCTGAACTGGAGAGAATACAGTGTTTTTGTGAATGGCGACGGGTTTAGTGTTGGAATTGTAATAGTGGCTTGAGGTAAATCCTGGAGCCACAATTGTGTAGCTGGCTCGTTAAAAATCCAAATGTGACTTTAGGTAATCTGAATATACAGAACAGGAAAAGGACCGTTTTGGTCCTTCTGACTGGCCTTCATCAAAAGTATAATGTACTGCTGATGATTGATATCCCACAAAAATCTTCATTGTGAAAAACCGTTATCAGTTGTGAAATATAAAAATGCATATAATGAACCCGGATGTATCATGATTCATGTAAAAATTCCACATTTCCCAATGGAGTATGTCCCTGGAATACCTTAGAGTTGCACCATCAGTTTGGTGCCTTTCAACATTTTGTTTTCCTTTTTCGGCTTTCAAGTACTCATGTTTATTTTCCCTCTGATGTAAGTGAAGATACAATTGGTATGTTTGTAGATCTAAGTTTCCAGTTGTGGGCTTTTTTGAAGCTGCTGGTCAGCTTTTGCTTGTTTTCCAGGTTGGTATATATTGATTTTTGAATGGTCTCTTATATCAAGCACAAAGGATTATTTTCTGCTATCCCATCTGTTTTCCTTCTGGATATTCAAGTCAGCATCTTACCATTGCTCTGAGGCATCAAGTGAAAATCCTATCACTTTGAATGTCCCAATCAATCACAGTCACCTTTTTTGTTACTGGTTCTAGCTAGGGGAAGGCTGAAAGACCTGAGGGGTCATGGACCCAATTCTGACCCCTGCCCAGCCCATGGGAGAGCAGCAGTTAACAAACGCTATGCTAAAATGCTGTATGTGGCTGAAGCTGTCCGGATCAGACTGCACCTTGGATACTGCATTCATTTGTGGTCACAGTGGCCCATGTGCTACATTCAAGCCCAGGCAATGGTGCAGTGAAGGACCATGGCTCTGATCCCAAGGGTCACGAGGACTCAGATGAGGTAAGGTTTTAAAAAAAGAGAGGAGGCCAAACAGATGAGATGTTAAATGGAATAGAAAAGTTAGCCGTGAGTGCCATTTAAATTAAACCATCCCTTGCAGGACATAGGTGCGAACTGGTAAAGGGGCAAGTTAAGGACTGCTGTCAAGAAGTGCTTGTTCACACACACGCAATGGAATGGACTTTTGGATAGTGCAGTGCAGACTTGGGAATCTTTGAGGGGTAGAGATCGTAGTTTCCTGTGGAGGATAAGCCAACAACAACTTGTATTTGTATAGCACCTTTAACATAATGAAATGTTCCAAGGCGCTTCACAGGGGCATTATAGAATAAAATATGACCTTGCCTATTCTTGGGTCTTTGTGACCCAGCCTCACTAATCACAGGTGACAGCAAAACCACAATCTACCCATATGGTATCAATATTTGTTTGTTGACTTATCTGAAGAAGCTTTGTCACCCACACTTTTGGACTTTTGTTGTGTGCAAGTGCGATGAAAGCCCCATCTGATTAATTCTGTTAATAACACACACAAAGCTGTATGCTGGAACTGATCTATTCTAGAAATGTCATATGGGAATTATTTCTGCACATAAAATGTTTAAGTAGTTCTCATGAGGATAATGCACTGAAAGGATCTGATCACAACTTTGGAAAAACTAGTAATACTAGCCCTTTGTAACACCACTAGCTTGGATATACATAATGAAAGCTAAATTTTGTTTTTTTGCATTCTTTTAATGCCTAATCAAATCTTCCAAATCAAGCTTTCAGTTGTGCCCAGGGTGATTTATGAACTGTTCTTTCATTGTTTTTTGTTCTAGGGTGCCCTCACTGTAAGAATACTATCCCACATTTCACAACAGCTGCTGACCATTTTAAAGAAGAACGAAAGGTAATTTTATGGCTTAAGGGACGGTTCCCGTCTCTCAATCTTGGTGTAAGACAGTTCATCTTTATATTCACATGAACTTAAGAGAGTCATAGTCATTTACGGCACAGAAGGAGGCCATTGGGGTTCATGCTGCTCTCCACGGAGCTACCCAGTCAGTCCCACTCTCATGCTCAATCCCTGTAGCCCTACAAGTTTATTTATTTCAGGTTGCCATCCAATTTTCTTTTGAAATCATGGTCTCTGCTACCACCAGCCTTGTGGGCAGTGAGTTACAGATCATTACCACCCGCAGTGGCTATCCGACCCTGACCCGACGACTGGTGTTGGGTTCGGGTCGGGTCGCTCTTCCAGGTTTGGCATTCGGGCTCGGGTCGCGTCGGACACACTCTATCACCACCTCCGGTACTTTTTGTACTTTTTAAACAACGTTTCAAGTCCAGTTACAGTTTTTGTTGCTTATCTGCACAAGCTTAAAAACTGAAAAATGGAAGCTAGGTTAACTGAACATTCTAGCGGTCGGGTCGGGCGCGGGAAAAAAATGAAAGGGGTCGGGCTCGGGGTCGGATGTGGTTCTGTCGGGCTCGGGTTTCATTTGCAGACCCAAGCTGGCATTTATTCCCACTGCATCTCTTGCTCAAAACCTTCAATCTGTGTCTGCTTAGTCCTTGTACCATTAGTTAATGAGAACAGTTTTTTCTTGCCTACCTTACTTAAGCCTATCAAAATTTTTTACACCTCAATTATAACTCCCATCAATCTCCTTTGCTCTAAGGAGAACAACCCCAGCTTTTCCAACCTAACCTTATAACTAAAATCCTCCATCCCTGGAACCATTCTGATAAATCTCCTCTGCACCCTCTCAAGGACCCTCACACCCTTACTAAACTTGTATAATCTATCTCCCCATCCTCCTGTCCCCAACCTATGGCTTGATGGGTAAATGCACCAAATATGGAACTTGACGAGCATCGAGTCTGGGATCTTCCTGGGCTGAGCAGCTGATTTCAGCTGACCTGGCAATAAGGGCATTGCAGTTGGTCTTTGCGCCTCTTGGTGTGCAAGAGGGAAAATCAGATGGGGTGCCTGATGCCAATTGTTACTCATGCTGAAAGCACATATCAGGTGAGTCCAGGGCAGTGTAACCTCACCACTTCTGTTTAGCAAGTCAGAAACCTGATGTAAAGATAGGGGGAAAGAGTGGGGGTAGGGGGAGTGGGACTAAATGGTTTGCTCTTCAGAAGAGCTGGTGCAGACTTGATGGGTTGAATGTCCCCTTGCTGTGCTGTACTATTCTCCGATTGTGGGCCAATGAGTAATGCAGATTGTCTCCAGGCTGCCTGTATCCTGAAACGTAGAATTACATACATTGTACAGCACAAACAGTGTATGCTGGTGGTTGTGCTCCACATGAGCCTCCTCCCACCCTACTTCATCTCAGATCAGATGAGACAAACCTCATCCTGTTGGAATTGTGGTCAAAGGGACAAGTCTTTGTTTTTAAATTGCTGTGTAGTAATTCACATTACTGCAGTGCTTATAGTTGCACTTTTTAGACATTTTGACGACTCTGCCAACTTGGAGGGAATTAATTTTGCTGTGCACTTCAGAGTATTGTGTCTGTGTCTGCCAGCAATCCAAGCAACAGAAACTGCAGAACTACTTCGGACAGTACAGAAGCTCCCAGCTGGATCAGAAGCTTTCATTTCTTTACCTCCCATTTTATTTCCCTTTCCTCGCCGCCTTACCTTCACATGTCTTTCCTCTGACTGGGAGATTGGAATGTAAAGAAATGGTCTGGAGCTCCAACACGTTGTATCCATTGGGTGGCATAAAGGGCACCAGTGCCCACGACATCCCACAAAGTGAGCTCCTGATCATGCCAGCACAGGGAGAGCTCAGAGTCCGAATTCTGCAGCTACCCACAGCCAGGGAGGGAATCTCAAATGAACTTGTTACTACAACCAACTCATAGACCCAGTGCTACGATTGCCAAGGGCATCATGTGTTGAGACCACCTTGCCCTACTCTTCCCTGATTTCTCTCTCTGCTTTTCCTGTGTTCCCCAATCCATACACTTAGGATATGTGAAAGGAATCTATTCTCGTAATCCAATGCAGTACGGAGGAAGTGCGACATTGTTGTTTGTGCCATTAGGTGTCAGCCATTGCTCAGTGATTCGCAATGGCCTGCTCCTCCTATTTTCTATGTTTCTATGGATTCAAGTCTTACTCCAGGGACTTGAGCACAAAACTAGGCTGACAATCCCAGTGCAAAACTGAGGGAACAACTTTCGGATGAGTCGATAAACCAAGGCCTCATCTCTCTCAGGTGAATGGCACTATTTGGAAGATGAGTCGGGGCGTTCACCCCAATGTCCTGGCCAATACCTACCCCTCAACCAACATAATTAAAATGGATAATCTGGTTGTTATATTGCAGTTTGTGAGATCTTGCCATGTGCCAATTGGCTGCTGCGTTTTCCTACATTACAACACTGACTACACTTCAAAAGTATTTCATTGGCTGTAAAGTGCTTTGAGATGGCCTGAGGTCGCAAAAGGCACTATATAAATGCAAGTCTTTCTTTCCAGCATAAAATAAGTAGTGATGAGTGAGGCCTTTCAGCCCTTCTTAACCCATTCTTCCAAAACGATTTGAGTTTCCCATCCCTCCCAAACATGGCATTTATTAAATGATTCTATTTCCATCATTTAGGGTTTTTACCTCTCCTCTGCCTGCCCTCTTACTGTTAACAGTAAGAAACTTTCAGTTTATGAAGCTATGCTTTCTTCCTGTTACCTCTTTGAACCTCTGATCACCTCTTAACGTGTTTGCATTTGCTTTTGCATTCATCCCAGTAAACCTTTTTGCCTGCATGAATATTCGTGTTTATTCTTGCTGCTTGGATTACTTCTGATTAATTAATCAACTGGTTTATTCTCATGTTTGCTGATTCAGGTTTTGTATGTGCCCAGCAGCATATTCAACATTGCCTTTAAAGTTCTCACTTGACCCTCTTGTTCAAAAACATCCTCCAATCAGTGTGCTTAAGTCTATTCCTTTATATCTTTGAAGTTAACTCTTTAGAAATTTTCTGACTGTTGATCCTCAGTAGTTCTCAACCCCAGATCATGTTAACTGAAGCCATTCTGTGGTCGCTATCCCCCAGGAGTGCTACAACTTCCATTCCTTGTCTTTTGTCTGGGTTGCTTAGCATTACCAAGTCAAGATGTGGACCATCTCATGGCTTCACTGATGCATTTGTTTGATCACATATTACATTTATCAGCTCAAATTGCAAATTACTTTGACATTACCAATCTGGTCCAATTCTCTTCCATAAAAATAACCTTCCCTTCAGCTGCAGTGTTCAAGTGAGGTCTGGCCCACTTCAGATGGATGTTCAAATTACGTACATAAGTGCCTATTTCTTCTAGGATGCCTGTGTTGCATGTTGCCCCTGATGGGGAAGGGAGGACAGGATGGTGAACTGTTCTTGAGAGATGGCCACGAAGAAGCGGCGTCCTATCCATTTCACTTCCTTCCATGTTGGAAACTCATGAGTCTTAGACTCTAAAAACTTTTCCTTGCGCCCTGCCCTAATGGTGCAGATGAGGTCATAAACTCTGCTGGGATAATGTGTGTAAATGAATATGCACAACAACACAGCTGGTGAGCTGCATGATATGGGGGGAAAATGATTCCATTTTGTAATCCCACATAACCGTACAACAGAGTGCAAAGCATAGGAACGCGATTAGGCCATTCAGCCCTTTGAGCCTGGTCTACCATTCAGTAAGGTCATGGCTGATTTGTATCTTAACTCCATTTACTCATCTTGATTCTGTAACCCTTAAGATTTTTGTGAGGCAAGGGTATTATCAATCTCAGTTTTGAAATTTTCAATTGATCCTCAGCCTCAACAGCTTTTTGGGGGAGAGAGTTCCAGATTTCCACTACCCTTTGTGTGAAGAAGTGCTTCCTAACATCACTGCTGAATGGCTTAGCTCTAATTTTATGTTTATACCCCCTTTGTTCTGAACTCCTCCCCACTAGAGGAAATAGTTTCTCTCTCTGCACCTTATCAAATCCTTTAATCATCTTAAACACCTCAATTATATCACTCCTTATTCTTCTATACTCCAGGGAATACGAGCCTAGTCTATGAAACCTGACTTCGTAATTTAACCCTTTTAGCTGAAGCGCAAAAGTCATGTACCTCAGTGAGTTCCAGAAATTCAAATTTTAAGCTAAATCCAGAATTACCTAAATAGAAAATCATGTGGTAAGTCAGAGATGTGGTATTGACCTATGCTTCTGCACAACCTTGCTTTGCAGAGTACATATTGATCAGCGACTTGTGTTAATGGAACAAAACAATGCCTATTCCTGCAGGTCTTGCAAGCATTGCCAAAAATCAATACATTTTATGCTGCTTTGTTCACTTTCCCTATTTTCCCAAATGACTGTCGATAACAATTCCATTAGGCCCATTTCTCTTTGCCAATAAACCAGTTACGTGAATAGGATCTTGCGCTAATAAAGAATCCAGGTTGTTTTCAGGCTCGCTAGAATGCACTGTCAGACTCCCCTTGATCTACCAGCTAACCAAGGCTGTGAGTGGCTGAACATAAACACTTAGGGATGTCCTAACCTGTGCTGAATTAGGTGATCTCAAACTCGATGCAGTAAGGACAATACAATTGTTCTGCTTGCTCTTGGGATTTTGTCAGAGACTTGATACCTCAGTGCAATTGCACCCACTTTCTCGGAATGCTTGTTCAGGTTGAGCCTGATCATGTTCAACTCTGGTGTCATGTTTGACCCTGAGCTAAGCTTCAAACTTCATACCCAATGCAGATAGTCTGCCCACCAGTACGCTTCCCCCCCCCCACCCACCTTTCACAGATTGTGTGTCTCCACCCCTATTTCACCCATCTCTTTGCCCATGCCTTCATCTCCTCCAGGCCTGATTTGCTCCAATACTTTCATCTCCACCTCTCCAAGCTTCTCCTTCCACAAATTTTAGCTCATTTCACCATCGCCTCATCCTGCTCTATAAATGCAAGTTGCTATAGCTTTCATTGAGTCAGCAGCCCATGTGAATTCTAGTTTGTTTCTCACTGTTCGCTGTTCTTGCACACCACAGCATTTTCAAAATTGTGGTTCTCATTTACAAGTCACCCTATGGTTTCAGTCTACTTTATCTCATCACTGTAGTCTCAAATTCTACATCCCAGCTTTCATCCTCTTCTCTTCCAGCTCACGTATACTGCATATTTTTAATAAGGTGTTCAGCTGTGGCTAGTGCGTAGCACTCTCGCCCCTGAATCAGAAGGTTGTTGGCTCAAGTCCCAGCTTGGAGACGTGAGCAGAAAAGCCTAGGGTGAAACTCCCAGTGCAGACTTTAACTTTCCAAATATTGACTGGAAATACTATAGTTCGAGTACTTTAGATGGGTCTGTTTTTGTCCAGTGTGTGCAGGAGGGTTTTCTGACACAGTATGTGGACAGGCCAACCAGGGGCGATGCCACATTGGATTTGGTACTGGGTAATGAACCCGGCCAGGTGTTCGATTTAGATGTAGGTGAGCACTTTGGCGATAGTGATCACAATTCGGTTAGGTTTACCTTAGCGATGGGCAGGGACAGGTATATACCGCAGGGCAAGAATTATAGCTGGGGGAAAGGAAATTATGACGCGATTAGGCAAGATTTAGGATGTGTAGGATGGGGAAGGAAACTGCAGGGGATGGGCACAAACGAAATGTGGAGCTTATTCAAGGAGCAGCTAATGCGTGTCCTTGATAAGTATGTACCTGTCAGGCAGGGAGGAAGTTGTCGAGCGAGGGAGCCGTGGTTTACTCAAGAAGTTGAAGCGCTTGTCAAGAGGAAGAGGGCGGCTTATGTTAGGATGAGACGTGAAGGCTCAGTTAGGGCGCTTGAGAGTTACAAGCTAGCCAGGAAGGATCTAAAGGGAGGGCTAAGAAGAGCAAGGAGAGGACACGAGAAGTCATTGGCGGATAGGATCAAAGAAAACCCTAAGGCTTTCTATAGGTATATCAGGAATAAACGAATGATAAGAGTTAGAACAGGGCCAATCAAGGATAGTAGTGGGAAGTTGTGTGCGGAATCAGAGGAGAT
Organism: Heterodontus francisci; assembly: GCF_036365525.1. Classification (NCBI taxonomy): domain Eukaryota; kingdom Metazoa; phylum Chordata; class Chondrichthyes; order Heterodontiformes; family Heterodontidae; genus Heterodontus; species Heterodontus francisci. The sequence goes on along the minus strand of NC_090377.1, from coordinate 16,232,161 downwards.
AGGGGAAGCGTTAAATGAATATTTTTCGTCAGTATTTACAGTAGAAAAAGAAAATGTTGCCGAGGAGATTACTGAGATACAGCCTACTAGGCTAGATGGGATTGAGATTCACAAGGAGGAGGTGTTAGCAATTTTGGAAAGAGTGAAAATAGATAAGTCCCCTGGGCCAGATGGGATTTATCCTAGGATTCTCTGGGAAGCCAGGGAGGAGATTGCAGAGCCGTTGTTGTTGATCTTTAAGTCGTCATTGTCGACAGGAGTAGTGCCGGAGGACTGGAGGATAGCAAATGTTGTCCCCTTGTTCAAGAAGGGGAGTAGAGACAGCCCTGGTAATTATAGACCTGTGAGCCTTACTTCGGTTGTGGGTAAAATGTTGGAAAAGGTTATGAGAGACAGGATTTATAATCATCTTGAAAAGAATAAGTTCATTTGCGATAGTCAGCACGGTTTTGTGAAAGGTAGGTCGTGCCTCACAAACCTTATTGAGTTTTTCGAGAAGGTGACCAAACAGGTGGATGAGGGTAAAGCCGTGGATGTGGTGTATATGGATTTCAGTAAGGCGTTTGATAAGGTTCCCCACGGTAGGCTATTGCAGAAAATACGGAAGTATGGGGTTGAAGGTGATTTAGAGCTTTGGATCAGAAATTGGCTAGCTGAAAGAAGACAGAGGGTGGTGGTTGATGGCAAATGTTCATCCTGGAGTTTAGTTACTAGTAGTGTACCGCAAGGTTCTGTTTTGGGGCCACTGCTGTTTGTCATTTTTATAAACGACCTGGATGAGGGTGTAGAAGGGTGGGTTAGTAAATTTGCGGATGACACGAAGGTCGGTGGAGTTGTGGATAGTGTCGAAGGGTGTTGTAGGGTACAGAGGGACATAGATAGGCTGCAGAGCTGGGCTGAGAGATGGCAAATGGAGTTTAATGCGGAGAAGTGTGAGGTGATTCACTTTGGAAGGAGTAACAGCAATGCAGAGTACTGGGCTAATGGGAAGATTCTTGGTAGTGTAGATGAGCAGAGAGATCTTGGTATCCAGGTACATAAATCCCTGAAAGTTGCTACCCAGGTTAATAGGGCTGTTAAGAAGGCATATGGTGTCTTAGCCTTTATTAGTAGGGGGATCGAGTTTCGGAGCCACGGGGTCATGATGCAGCTGTACAAAACTCTGGTGAGGCCGCACTTGGAGTATTGCGTGCAATTCTGGTCACCGCATTATAGGAAGGATGTCGAAGCTTTGGAAAGGGTGCAGAGGAGATTTACTAGGATGTTGCCTGGTATGGAAGGAAGGTCTTACGAGGAAAGGCTGAGGGACTTGGGGTTGTTTTCGTTAGAGAGAAGGAGGAGGAGAGGTGACTTAATAGAGACATACAAGATAATCAGAGGGTTAGATAGGGTGGATAGTGAGAGTCTTTTTCCTCGGATGAGGATGGCAAACACGAGGGATCATAGCTTTAAGTTGAGGGGTGAAAGATATAGGACAGATGTCAGAGGTAGTTTCTTTACGCAGAGAGTAGTAGGGGCGTGGAACGCCCTGCCTGCAACAGTAGTAGACTCGCCAACTTTAAGGGCATTTAAGTGGTCATTGGATAGACATATGGATGTAAATGGAATAGTGTAGGTCAGATGATCGGCGCAACATCGAGGGCCGAAGGGCCTGTACTGCGCTGTAATATTCTAATTCTAATTCTAGTGAGGGAGTGCTGCATCATCTGAAGTTCCATCTTTTGGCTGAGACGTTAAACCGGGGCCTTATCATCCCTCTCAGGTGAACAAAAGACCCTACTGCACTTGAAAAGCAGGGGAGTTCTTCCCAGTGTCCTGGCCAATTTTTATCCCTCAACCAACATTACTTAGCTGGTTACTATTACATTACTGTTTGTGGGAGATTGCTGTGTACAAATTGGCTGACATGTTTCCTACATTACAACAGCGACTACACTTCAAAAGTACTTCATTGGCTTTAAAGCACTTTGGGGTGTCCTGAGGTTGTCAGAGGCACTACGTAAATGCAACTTTTTCTTTTTTAATGTTTTTCTCCAAATTAACATTATACATACTGCACCTTCCAGAGCCTAGTTCATCACGCTTTCAATCATCTCTAATTCAGCCTCCTTCCCACCAATAGCTTTTACTCTGTATGCAATTTCCCACCCCATGAAGCACATTTTGCTAACTTGAAAGGTGCTTATAGAAGCACAAGTGGTTGAGCCAGGAAGAGGGAAACTTGCCGGGACTCCTGCTCCAGCTTGTTATTCAACGGCTCCTGCTGGAACTTGCGAGCTCATGGTCGTCAGGTAAGGACAGGATCAAGTCAGACACGAAGTCCCCGTGATCAAATGGCTTGGTTCACATGTGGCGAATGGCTGAGGTTATAGAAGGCACCTTTCGTTTATGAAGTTGTGACCCTCCCCAGCAAGAGGCCACTGCGTTCAGGAGGGGGGGGGGGGGTGGAAACCAATTGACAGTAAAAAAAAAAGAGGAAATGGCAAAAACTTGTCTGTCTCCTTCAAGTTTACGAATTTAGTCTGGCACAATCGCTCTATTTACAGTCATTTTGGTTCTCTGTATACCTTCTCTGCATACCCAACTTCACTGTTACCCAATACAAGTGAATCGCTCCAGTCTACTAATCATTTTTTTTTAAGCTGCAGTACATTAAAGTTTAACATTCGTGACACATGGAGACTAAATCACGTTGCACTTCCTGCAGGAATTTTTTTTCAATCGATCATGCCATCAAAATTCCACGCTAAAATTTTAGTTAGGCACTTAACAATTTATTGTGTGATCAAGTAGCATATTATGTGGGTTTAAGATAGTGACAGCAGAATAAAGTAATTACAAGGCATATTGGAATTTGCACAGTTGGCAGGTCAAAGGACAAAGTTTACCTCTTACTCTGTCTAGTGCTCTTTATCAGCATATGGTGAATTGCATTCTCTTGAACATGCATGCTGTTGCACAATATTAACACCTTGTGTTCCACATCATTGCTGTTTTTCTCTTGCTTGCAGTGAGTCTTCTCACTTTTTTGGCCTCAATTATATGTCATTTTGGGTAAGAAAAAAAACATGTAAAACAATAAAGGAAAACATTAGTTTATTTCAGCTTTTTTTTTAAACTTATGCCATCACTTACTTTCTGGTACC